>NC_056750.1:67610932-67910932 GCF_019279795.1 Protopterus annectens | reverse complement strand
ATTCAGACAGCCATATAAACCCTTTATTATTATACCCTAACCTGCAAAACACCATGACAATCTGATGGGCACAACTGTAATACCAGCCTGCCCATGGTATGCACTACCATGCATGTACAGCTCAGGCTATACTGTTTACTGCTTGGCATGTCATGGCCGAAATACTGCAATGCACAGCCTCGTGGCAGTGTGCAGGCCAAATACGCTGCTCATCCCCACCCTCCCTAAAATGCACCTCCAGCACCTGCCTCACTAGTCCTTCTTTTCAGCGCAAAATGGTACCAGTTGGTTGCCTAGGACAATATTATTGTCATTTTTTTCATTTGCATTTCAGTATCAGTGTTTTCTGCGTATACAATGTTGCACTGTCATAGCCTTTTTACTTTGTTGATGTGTCATGTTGCTGGGACTGCTATACCTATATCTACAATACTCTGTATGCTTTAGCATTTCTGGAACTTCGATCTTCATGGTTACATTTTTGCAAATATCGACAGCATTACTGCAATAATCTGGCTTTTGCTTTTGTGTCGTCTCTGCTTTGGCGGACTATGAGAGGAGTATTAGTTGTGCATCTGAAGTAATTTACTGGCTTATTGGCAGTATTTAGCTGGCATTTCACACGTCAGCACTATGAATCCTTAGACAGTTGTTTTCTGTAGTAACAATTTGCCTGTTTCTTGTTTCAGTGAACAGAGAGAATTGAAACAATGGAGTTTGTTTGTTTCTCTCAAGGATTTCTTAACATTTATTTTTTTCTCTTACGGATTTTGCTTATCCCTGGGATTTTGTCTGGATGACTAGTTTCTGCTTTTTCAGTCTAACTGGAAAATGATACTTACGCTTCGACTGTATACCCTGGATCGACACGCTGGACGTTTTGTTCTTTGATTCTGCCCATTTCTTTTGAACTAGTTATGGCCTGCAGCATTATATTTAAGAACCAGGACTGCAACTTTTAAAGGTTTGGATTGGGGCCAAAAGCATGAAGTCTGGATAAATAAACACAAATAGCGGGCAAAAAAATGAGACAGCAAATAAAAAGAACAAAAACAGTTTAATAAGCGCTTTTGGAAAAGCTAGTACTTTTCCTTCTTCAGACATTTTAAAAACCAATTAACTCACTTTATATACCTTTACCTACGTTCAATTAAAATCAATTAAGCTAAAATAGTCACACTCCAAAAGATTTAAAGCTATAATAACATTAACAATATGTATATCAAATGACATTCCATGTACCCTTCAAAATTAGAAGAGCGGGCAAAAAACCAAAGTTGACAAAACACTTTTGATAGTCCGGAACTTTAAAGGACATCATAAACCTTTGCCATTTAAAAGATACTTAAATTGTATTTATATATAGAGTAGATCTTATACAATAGGTAAAATAGTATAAATTAAAACCAGCTTTTGTAGCGGTATACTCCAAACAAGAACAAAGTTACACAGCATGAAGTAACTCCAACAAGATGAAAGGAGAATACTATTATTATACCGTGACCTCCATCAATAACTCAAGTACTATTATTATACCGTGACCTCCATCAATAACTCAAGTACTATTATTATACCGTGACCACCTAGAATAACTCAAGTACTATTATTATACCGTGACCTCCTAGAATAACTCAAGTACTATTATTATACCGTGACCTCCTGGAATAACTCAAGTACTATTATTATACCGTGACCTCCTAGAATAACTCAAGTACTATTATTATACCGTGACCTCCTAGAATAACTCAAGTACTATTATTATACCGTGACCACCTACAATAACTCAAGTACTATTATTATACCGTAACCTCCTAGAATAACTCAAGTACTATTATTATACCGTGACCTCCTAGAATAACTCAAGTACTATTATTATACCGTGACCACCTAGAATAACTCAAGTACTATTATTATACCGTGACCTCCATCAATAACTCAAGTACTATTATTATACCGTGACCTCCATCAATAACTCAAGTACTATTATTATACCGTGACCTCCTAGAATAACTCAAGTACTATTATTATACCGTGACCTCCGTGAATAACTCAAGTACTATTATTATACCGTGACCTCCTAGAATAACTCAAGTACTATTATTATACCGTGACCTCCTAGAATAACTCAAGTACTATTATTATACCGTGACCTCCTAGAATAACTCAAGTACTATTATTATACCGTGACCTCCTAGAATAACTCAAGTACTATTATTATACTGTGACCTCCTAGAATAACTCAAGTACTATTATTATACCGTGACCTCCTAGAATAACTCAAGTACTATTATTATACCGTGACCACCTAGAATAACTCAAGTACTATTATTATACCGTGACCTCCTAGAATAACTCAAGTACTATTATTATACCGTGACCTACTAGAATAACTCAAGTATTATTATTATACCGTGACCTCCTAGAATAACTCAAGTACTATTATTATACCGTGACATCCTAGAATAACTCAAGTACTATTATTATACCGTGACCTCCTAGAATAACTCAAGTACTATTATTATACCATGACCTCCTAGAATAACTCAAGTACTATTATTATACCGTGACCTCCTAGAATAACTCAAGTACTATTATTATACCGTGACCTCCTAGAATAACTCAAGTACTATTATTATACCGTGACCTCCTAGAATAACTCAAGTACTATTATTATACCGTGACCTCCTAGAATAACTCAAGTACTATTAGTATACCGTGACCTCCTAGAATAACTCAAGTACTATTAGTATACCGTGACCTCCAAGAATAACTCAAGTACTATTAGTACACCGTGACCTCCTAGAATAACTCAAGTACTATTATTATACCGTGACCTCCATCAATAACTCAAGTACTATTATTATACCGTGACCTCCATCAATAACTCAAGTACTATTATTATACCGTGACCTCCTAGAATAACTCAAGTACTATTATTATACCGTGACCTCCTAGAATAACTCAAGTACTATTATTATACTGTGACCTCCTAGAATAACTCAAGTACTATTATTATACCGTGACCTCCTAGAATAACTCAAGTACTATTATTATACCGTGACCTCCTAAAATAACTCAAGTACTATTATTATACCGTGACCTCCTAGAATAACTCAAGTACTATTATTATACTGTGACCTCCTAGAATAACTCAAGTACTATTATTATACCGTGACCTCCAAGAATAACTCAAGTACTATTATTATACCGTGACCTTCTAGTATAACTCAAGTACTATTATTATACCGTGACCTCCTAGAATAACTCAAGTACTATTATTATACCGTGACCTCCTAGAATAACTCAAGTACTATTATTATACCGTGACCTCCTAGAATAACTCAAGTACTATTATTATACCGTGACCTCCTAGAATAACTCAAGTACTATTATTATACCGTGACCTCCTAGAATAACTCAAGTACTATTATTATACCGTGACCTCCTAGAATAACTCAAGTACTATTATTATACCGTGAACTCTTAGAATAACTCAAGTACTATTATTATACCGTGACCTCCTAGGATAACTCAAGTACTATTATTATACCGTGAGCTCCTAGAATAACTCAAGTACTATTATTATACAGTGACCTCCTAGAATAACTCAAGTACTATTATTATACCGTGACCTCCTAGAATAACTCAAGTACTATTATTATACCGTGACCTCCGAGAATAACTCAAGTACTATTATTATACCGTGACCTCCTAGAATAACTCAAGTACTATTATTATACCGTGACCTCCTAGAATAACTCAAGTACTATTATTATACCGTGACCTCCGTGAATAACTCAAGTACTATTATTATACCGTGACCTCCGTGAATAACTCAAGTACTATTATTATACCGTGACCTCCGTGAATAACTCAAGTACTATTATTAGACCGTGACCTCCGTGAATAACTCAAGTACTATTATTAGACCGTGACCTCCGTGAATAACTCAAGTACTATTAGTATACCGTGACCTCCGTGAATAACTCAAGTACTATTAGTATACCGTGACCTCCGTGAATAACTCAAGTACTATTATTATACCGTGACCTCCGTGAATAACTCAAGTACTATTATTATACCGTGACCTCCGTGAATAACTCAAGTACTATTATTATACCGTGACCTCCGTGAATAACTCAAGTACTATTAATATACCGTGACCTCCGTGAATAACTCAAGTACTATTATTATACCGTGACCTCCGTGAATAACTCAAGTACTATTATTATACCGTGACCTCCGTGAATAACTCAAGCACTATTATTATACCGTGACCTCCGTGAATAACTCAAGTACTATTATTATACCGTGACCTCTGTGAATAACTCAAGTACTATTATTATACCGTGACCTCCGTGAATATCTCAAGTACTATTATTATACTGTGACCTCCTAGAATAACTCAAGTACTATTATTATACCGTGACCTCCTAGAATAACTCAAGTACTATTATTATACCGTGACCTCCTAGAATAACTCAAGAACTATTATTATACAGTGACCTCCTAGAATAACTCAAGTAGTACAATTATACCGTGACCTCCTAGAATAACTCAAGTACTATTATTATACCGTGACCTCCTAGAATAACTCAAGTACTATTAGTATACCGTGACCTCCTAGAATAACTCAAGTACTATTAGTATACCGTGACCTCCGAGAATAACTCAAGTACTATTATTATACCGTGACCTCCTAGAATAACTCAAGTACTATTATTATACCGTGACCTCCTAGAATAACTCAAGTACTATTATTATACCGTGACCTCCTAGAATAACTCAAGTACTATTATTATACCGTGACCTCCTAGAATAACTCAAGTACTATTATTATACCGTGACTTCCTAGAATAACTCAAGTACTATTATTATACCGTGACCTCCTAGAATAACTCAAGTACTATTATTATACCGTGACCTCCTAGAATAACTCAAGTACTATTATTATACCGTGACCTCCTAGAATAACTCAAGTACTATTATTATACTGTGACCTCCTAGAATAACTCAAGTACTATTATTATACCGTGACTTCCTAGAATAACTCAAGTACTATTATTATACCGTGACCTCCGTGAATAACTCAAGTACTATTATTATACCGTGACCTCCGTGAATAACAAGTACTATTATTATCCCGTGACCTCCGTGAATAACTCAAGTACTATTATTATACCGTGACCTCCGTGAATAACTCAAGTACTATTATTATACCGTGACCTCAGTGAATAACTCAAGTACTATTATTATACCGTGACCTCCGTGAATAACTCAAGTACTATTATTATACCGTGACCTCCGTGAATAACTCAAGTACTATTATTATACCGTGAACTCTGTGAATAACTCAAGTACTATTATTATACCGTGACCTCCGTGAATAACTCAAGTACTATTATTATACCGTGACCTCCGTGAATAACTCAAGTACTATTATTATACCGTGACCTCCGTGAATAACTCAAGTACTATTATTATACCGTGACCTCCGTGAATAACTCAAGTACTATTATTATACCATGACCTCCGTGAATAACTCAAGTACTATTATTATACCGTGAGCTCCGTGAATAACTCAAGTACTATTATTATACCGTGACCTCCGTGAATCACTCAAGTACTATTATTATACTGTGACCTCAGTGAATAACTCAAGTACTAATATTATACCGTGACCTCCGTGAATAACTCAAGTACTATTATTATACAGTGACCTCCGTGAATAACTCAAGTACTATTATTATACCGTGACCTCCTAGAATAACTCAAGTACTATTATTATACCGTGACCTCCTAGAATAACTCAAGTACTATTATTATACCGTGACCTCCTAGAATAACTCAAGTACTATTATTATACCGTGACCTCCTAGAATAACTCAAGTACTATTATTATACCGTGACCTCCTAGAATAACTCAAGTACTATCATTATACCGTGACCTCCTAGAATAACTCAAGTACTATCATTATACCGTGACCTCCTAGAATAACTCAAGCACTATCATTATACCGTGACCTCCTAGAATAACTCAAGTACTCAAGTACTGTTATTATATCGTGACTTCCGTGAATAACTCAAGTACTATTATTATACCGTGACCTCCGTGAATAACTCAAGTACTATTATTATACCGTGACCTCCTAGAATAACTCAAGTACTATTATTATACCGTGACCTCCTAGAATAACTCAAGTACTATTATTATACCCTGACCTCCTAGAATAACTCAAGTACTATTATTATACCATGACTTCCTAGAATAACTCAAGTACTATTATTATACCCTGACCTCCTAGAATAACTCAAGTACAATTACTATACCGTGACCTCCTAGAATAACTCAAGTACTATTATTATACCGTGACCTCCTAGAATAACTCAAGTACTATTATTATACCGTGACCTCCTAGAATAACTCAAGTACTATTATTATACATGACCTCCTAGAATAACTCAAGTACTATTATTATACATGACCTCCTAGAATAACTCAAGTACTATTATTATACCGTGACCTCCTAGAATAACTCAAGTACTATTATTATACCGTGACCTCCTAGAATAACTCAAGTACTATTATTATACCGTGACCTCCTAGAATAACTCAAGTACTATTAGTATACCGTGACCTCCGAGAATAACTCAAGTACTATTATTATACCGTGACCTCCTAGAATAACTCAAGTACTATTATTATACCGTGACCTCCTAGAATAACTCAAGTACTATTATTATACCATGACCTCCTAGAATAACTCAAGTACTATTATTATACCGTGACCTCCTAGAATAACTCAAGTACTATTATTACACCGTGACTTCCAAGAATAACTCAAGTACTATTATTATACCGTGACCTCCGTGAATAACTCAAGTACTATTATTATACCGTGACCTCCGTGAATAACTCAAGTACTATTATTATACCGTGACCTCCGTGAATAACTCAAGTACTATTATTATACCGTGACGTGCGTGAATAACTCAAGTACTATTATTATACCGTGACCTCCGTGAATAACTCAAGTACTATTATTATACCATGACCTCCTTGAATAACTCAAGTACTATTATTATACCGTGACCTCCGTGAATAACTCAAGTACTATTATTATACCGTGACCTCCGTGAATAACTCAAGTACTATTATTATACCGTGACCTCCGTGAATAACTCAAGTACTATTATTATACCGTGACCTCCCTGAATAACTCAAGTACTATTATTATACTGTGACCTCCGTGAATAACTCAAGTACTATTATTATACCGTGACCTCCTAGAATAACTCAAGTACTATTATTATACTGTGACCTCCTAGATTAACTCAAGTACTATTATTATATCGTGACCTCCTAGAATAACTCAAGTACTATCATTATACCGTGACCTCCTAGAATAACTCAAGTACTATCATTATACCGTGACCTCCTAGAATAACTCAAGTACTATCATTATACCGTGACCTCCTAGAATAACTCAAGTACTATCATTATACCGTGACCTCCTAGAATAACTCAAGTACTATTATTATACCGTGACCTCCTAGAATAACGCAAGTACTATTATTATACCGTGACCTCCTAGAATAACTCAAGTACTATTATTATACCGTGACCTCCTAGAATAACTCAAGTACTATTATTATACCGTGACCTCCTAGAATAACTCAAGTACTGTTATTATACCGTGACCTCCTAGAATAACTCAAGTACTATTATTATACCGTGACCTCCTAGAATAACTCAAGTACTATTGTTATACCGTGACCTCCTAGAATAACTCAAGTACTATTATTATACCGTGACTTCCTAGAATAACTCAAGTACTATCATTATACCGTGACCTCCTAGAATAACTCAAGTACTATTATTATATCGTGACCTCCGTGAATAACTCAAGTACTATTATTATACCGTGACCTCAGTGAATAACTCAAGTACTATTATTATACCGTGACCTCCTAGAATAACTCAAGTACTATTATTATACCCTGACCTCCTAGAATAACTCAAGTACTATTATTATACCATGACTTCCTAGAATAACTCAAGTACTATTATTATACCCTGACTTCCTGGAATAACTCAAGTACAATTACTATACCGTGACCTCCTAGAATAACTCAAGTACTATTATTGTACCGTGACCTCCTAGAATAACTCAAGTACTATTATTATACAGTGACCTCCGTGAATAATTCAAGTACTATTATTATACCGTGACCTCTGTGAATAACTCAGGTACTATTATTATACCGTGACCTCCGTGAATAACTCAAGTACTATTATTATACAGTGACCTCCGTGAATAACTCAAGTACTATTATTATACCGTGACCTCTGTGAATAACTCAAGTACTATTATTATACCGTGACCTCCGTGAATAACTCAAGTATATTATTATACCGTGACCTCCGTGAATAACTCAAGTACTATTATTATACCGTGACCTCCGTGAATAACTCAAGTACTATTATTATACCGTGACCTCCTTGAATAACTCAAGTACTATTATTATACCGTGACCTCCGTGAATAACTCAAGTACTATTATTATACCGTGACCTCCGTGAATAACTCAAGTACTATTATTATACCGTGACCTCCGTGAATAACTCAAGTACTATTATTATACCATGACCTCCGTGAATAACTCAAGTACTATTATTATACCGTGACCTCCGTGAATAACTCAAGTACTATTATTATACCGTGACCTCCCTGAATAACTCAAGTACTATTATTATACTGTGACCTCCGTGAATAACTCAAGTACTATTATTATACCGTGACCTCCTAGAATAACTCAAGTACTATTATTATACCGTGACCTCCGTGAATAACTCAAGTACTATTATTATACCGTGACCTCCGTGAATAACTCAAGTACTATTATTATACCGTGACCTCCGTGAATAACTCAAGTACTATTATTATACCGTGACCTCCGTGAATAACTCAAGTACTATTATTATACCGTGACCTCCGTGAATAACTCAAGTACTATTATTATGCCATGACCTCTGTGAATAACTCAAGTACTATTATTATACCGTGACCTCCTAGAATAACTCAAGTACTATTATTATACCGTGACCTCCGTGAATACCTCAAGTACTATTATTATACCGTGACCTCCGTGAATACCTCAAGTACTATTATTATACCGTGACCTCCGTGAATAACTCAAGTACTATTATTATACCGTGACCTCCGTGAATAACTCAAGTACTATTATTATACCGTGACCTCCGTGAATACCTCAAGTACTATTATTATACCGTGACCTCCGTGAATAACTCAAGTACTATTATTATACCGTGACCTCCGTGAATAACTCAAGTACTATTATTATACCGTGACCTCCGTGAATACCTCAAGTACTATTATTATACCGTGACCTCCGTGAATAACTCAAGTACTATTATTATACCGTGACCTCCGTGAATAACTCAAGTACTATTATTATACCGTGACCTCCGTGAATAACTCAAGTACTATTATTATACCGTGACCTCCGTGAATAACTCAAGTACTATTATTATACCGTGACCTCCGTGAATAACTCAAGTACTATTATTATACCGTGACCTCCGTGAATAACTCAAGTACTATTATTATACCGTGACCTCCGTGAATAACTCAAGTACTATTATTATACCGTGACCTCCGTGAATAACTCAAGTACTATTATTATACCGTGACCTCCGTGAATAACTCAAGTACTATTATTATACCATGACCTCCTAGAACAACTCAAGTACTATTATTATACTGTGACCTCCTAGAATAACTCAAGTACTATTATTATATCGTGACCTCCGTGAATAACTCAAGTACTATTATTATACCGTGACCTCCTAGAATAACTCAAGTACTATTATTATACCGTGACCTCCTAGAATAACTCAAGTACTATTATTATACCGTGACCTCCTAGAATAACTCAAGTACTATTATTATACCGTGACCTCCGTGAATAACTCAAGTACTATTATTATACCGTGACCTCCGTGAATAACTCAAGTACTATTATTATACCGTGACCTCCGTGAATAACTCAAGTACTATTATTATACCGTGACCTCCGTGAATAACTCAAGTACTATTATTATACCGTGACCTCCGTGAATAACTCAAGTACTATTATTATACCGTGACCTCCTAGAATAACTCAAGTACTATTATTATACCGTGACCTCCGTGAATACCTCAAGTACTATTATTATACCGTGACCTCCGTGAATACCTCAAGTACTATTATTATACCATGACCTCCGTGAATAACTCAAGTACTATTATTATACCGTGACCACCGTGAATACCTCAAGTACTATTATTATACCGTGACCTCCGTGAATACCTCAAATACTATTATTATACCGTGACCTCCACGAATAACTCAAGTACTATTATTATACCGTGACCTCCGTGAATAACTCAAGTACTATTATTATACCATGACCTCTGTGAATAACTCAAGTACTATTATTGTACCGTGACCTCCTAGAATAACTCAAGTACTATTATTATACCGTGACCTCCGTGAATACCTCAAGTACTATTATTATACCGTGACCTCCGTGAATACCTCAAGTACTATTATTATACCGTGACCTCCGTGAATAACTCAAGTACTATTATTATACCGTGACCACCGTGAATACCTCAAGTACTATTATTATACCGTGACCTCCGTGAATACCTCAAGTACTATTATTATACCGTGACCTCCGTAAATAACTCAAGTACTATTATTATACCGTGACCTCCGTGAATAACTCAAGTACTATTATTATACCGTGACCTCCGTGAATACCTCAAGTACTATTATTATACCGTGACCTCCATGAATAACTCAAGTACTATTATTATACCGTGACCACCGTGAATACCTCAAGTACTATTATTATACCGTGACCTCCGTGAATACCTCAAGTACTATTATTATACCGTGACCTCCGTGAATAACTCAAGTACTATTATTATACCGTGACCTCCGTGAATAACTCAAGTACTATTATTATACCGTGACTTCCGTGAATAACTCAAGTACTATTATTATACCGTGACCTCCGTGAATAACTCAAGTACTATTATTATACCGTGTCCTCCCTGAATAACTCAAGTACTATTATTATACCGTGACCTCCGTGAATAACTCAAGTACTATTATTATACCGTGACCTCCGTGAATAACTCAAGTACTATTATTATACCGTGACCTCCGTGAATAACTAAAGTACTATTATTATACCGTGACCTCCGTGAATAACTCAAGTACTATTATTATACCGTGACCTCCGTGAATAACTCAGGTACTATTATTATACCGTGACCTCCTAGAGCAACTCAAGTACTATTATTATACTGTGACCTCCTAGAATAACTCAAGTACTATTATTATATCGTGACCTCCGTGAATAACTCAAGTACTATTATTATACCGTGACCTCCTAGAATAACTCAAGTACTATTATTATACCGTGACCTCCTAGAATAACTCAAGTACTATTATTATACCGTGACCTCCGTGAATAACTCAAGTACTATTATTATACCGTGACCTCCGTGAATAACTCAAGTACTATTATTATACCGTGACCTCCGTGAATAACTCAAGTACTATTATTATACCGTGACCTCCTAGAATAACTCAAGTACTATTATTATACCGTGACCTCCGTGAATAACTCAAGTACTATTATTATACCGTGACCTCCGTGAATAACTCAAGTACTATTATTATACCGTGACCTCCTAGAATAACTCAAGTACTATTATTATACCGTGACCTCCGTGAATACCTCAAGTACTATTATTATACCGTGACCTCCGTGAATACCTCAAGTACTATTTTTATACCGTGACCTCCGTGAATAACTCAAGTACTATTATTATACCGTGACCACCGTGAATACCTCAAGTACTATTATTATACCGTGACCTCCGTGAATACCTCAAATACTATTATTATACCGTGACCTCCGCGAATAACTTAAGTACTATTATTATACCGTGACCTCCGTGAATAACTCAAGTACTATTATTATACCGTGACCTCCGTGATTAACTCAAGTACTATTATTATACCGTGACCTCCGTGAATAACTCATGTACTATTATTATACCGTGACCTCCGTGAATAACTCAAGTACTATTATTATACCGTGACCTCTGTGAGTAACTCAAGTACTATTATTATACCGTGACCTCCATGAATAACTCAAGTACTATTATTATACCGTGACCTCCTAGAATAACTCAAGTACTATTATTATACCATGACCTCCATGAATAACTCAAGTACTAATATTATACCGTGACCTCCTAGAATAACTCAAGTACTATTATTATACCGTGACCTCCTAGAATAACTCAAGTACTATTATTATACCGTGGCCTCCTAGAATAACCCAAGTACTGTTATTATACCGTGACCTCCTAGAATAACTCAAGTACTATTATTATACCGTGACCTCCTAGAATAACCCAAGTACTGTTATTATACCGTGACCTCCTAGAATAACTCAAGTACTATTATTATACCATGACCTCCTAGAATAACTCAAGTACTATTATTGTACTGTGACCTCCTAGAATAACTCAAGTACTATTATTATACCGTGACCTCCGTGAATAATTCAAGTACTATTATTATACCGTGACCTCTGTGAATAACTCAGGTACTATTATTATACCGTGACCTGCTAGAATAACTCAAGTACTATTATTATACCATGACCTGCTAGAATAACTCAAGTACTATTATTATACCGTGACCTCCTAGAATAACTCAAGTACTATTATTATACCGTGACCTCCTAGAATAACTCAAGTACTATTATTATACCGTGACCTCCTAGAATAACTCAAGTACTATTATTATACCGTGACCTCCTAGAATAACTCAAGTACTATTATTATACCGTGACCTCCTAGAATAACTCAAGTACTATTATTATACCGTGACCTCCTAGAATAACTCAAGTACTATTATTATACCGTGACCTCCTAGAATAACTCAAGTACTATTATTATACCGTGACCTCCTAGAATAACTCAAGTACTATTATTATACCGTGACCTCCTAGAATAACTCAAGTACTATTATTATACCGTGACCTCCTAGAATAACTCAAGTACTATTATTATACCGTGACCTCCTAGAATAACTCAAGTACTATTATTATACCGTGACCTCCTAGAATAACTCAAGTACTATTATTATACCGTGACCTCCTAGAATAACTCAAGTACTATTATTATACCGTGACCTCCTAGAATAACTCAAGTACTATTATTATACCGTGACCTCCTAGAATAACTCAAGTACTATTATTATACCGTGACTTCCTAGAATAACTCAAGTACTATTATTATACCGTGACCTCCTAGAATAACTCAAGTACTATCATTATACCGTGACCTCCTAGAATAACTCAAGTACTATTATTATACCGTGACCTCCTGGAATAACTCAAGTACTATTATTATACCGTGACCTCCTAGAATAACTCAAGTACTATTATTATACCGTGACCTCCTAGAATAACTCAAGTACTATTATTATACCGTGACCTCCTAGAATAACTCAAGTACTATTATTATACCGTGACCTCCTAGAATAATTCAAGTTACGTATTTATTATTATCTAAACTATACAAATGCATACATTTGCAACCATGACACAACATTATTACCAAAAATCTAGTTACCTTTTCAGAGCCAAGTGTTTTAAAACACATTTTAAAGAAATAAACTCATCTAATCCTGGGGGGCATAAGCTACTGTTCTAATTTGCCAACATAGTTCTTGAATTTCTAAGTCAAGTTGCCATGAACTATCTCTAGGGTCAATCAATACCTGATCTAATATAGCAAATTTAAAATTATGATTTGGAAAGTCAACTAAATGTCTTGCAAGACACTACTAATGCTCTTATATTCGCTATATAGAACGCAGTGCAATCTTGACAAGTAGCAGAATAGACAACAGCTTTTGTTGTACAAGAAAATTTACCTTGGATTTTATAAATCTTATTCCTAATTTTAACCTGTTTATCAATGTGTAGGTGCCTGCACTGATGGCAGGCTCCACACTTAAACATTCCTTTGTTCTTGATCTTTGTACTCATAGTTGGACATTCTAAAAGAGCTTTAATATTAGGACCCCTCCTATAAGTGATTTTTGGTTTATCATCTAAAAGCTTTTTTCAATCTACTATCTTCTATTATTAAAACCCAATTTTTGTTGAGTATTTCTTTAATATGAGAGCTAACTAAACTATATGTACATAAAAAACTAGTATTAAAATCTTGGGTTACCAAACTAGAAGTATCATAGGTTCATAGGTAGGTACTAGGCTATTTTCCCTAGGGCCTATATAACCCTAGCCAAATGGTACTCTGGCTTTTGCCAATTTCTTCAATATAAACATGTGAAGCATCAGACAAGAGGGGCTTAAAATATCCAGACTGCCTCTTATGAATCACTTCAGATGAAATTTTTGTTACTAAAGATGGAGGATAGCCTTTTTTGATGAACATGGATTCCAAAAGAACACATTCATCAATGAAATCTATTTCTTCAGAAACCATTCTAGCTGCCCTCACCAACTGGCCCTTAACGACCCCTCTTTTTTGGTGGTGAGGGTGACAGCTTGTAAAATGAAGAAATTAGTTTGAATAAGTGGGTTTCCTATAAATAGTACTTTTAAACTTAGACCTCACTGTATCTTTATATATATATGAACATCAAGAAAATTGATGTGATCTTGTTGCAAATTATAAGTAAATTCTAGGAAATCGGTCATAGCTGAAATAGTGGTGACAAACTTTGGAACAAGCTCAATGGGCCCTTTCCAAACAAAGAACATGTCATCCTGGTAACGGGTGTACCAGGCGACATTGTTCTTAAGTAAGACATTGTTGAAAAGTAGAGTCTTCTCCCAGTGAGCCATGACACAATTGGCAAAACTACCTCCACATGGGGAGCCCATGGCAACCCCAGTTTTTTGGAGGTAGATATGCCCCTCAAACCACATGAAATTGTTAGTTAGTACTATATCAAGGAGAGTTTCCACTAAATAAATACTATTATCATTGGCTTGCCTCTCCATCATAAAATCTCAAATCCATTCCAATCCTATACTCTGAGGTATAACCGTATAGAGATCTTTAACATCTATTGTTAAAAATGTGTAATCATGATGGAAAGGAATTTTACTTAACTCAGTCAAAAAACTCCAGGAATCCTTACAAATTTGCATTTCTTTTACTACAAATGGTTTTAAAATACTATCCACATATTTTGCACTTGCATAAGTAATGGAACCTCGTCCATCAACAATAGGCCCGAAGGGAGGTTTGATAATACTTTTATAAATTTTGGGTGTACCAAATAACGCTGGGGTTCTTGGAGCCAACATTGACAAGTAATTATACAAATACAAATCAATAGAACCTTCCAAAAATAAATCTTGTAAGGTAGACCTAATCTTCCTATATGCTATATTAAGCTCATTTTGGCTAACTGGTTCATAGGCTGGAGAATTTATGAGTTTCATCATGTTTTCCATGTATATATTCTGATCCATAAAAACTAACCCACCCCCCTTGTCTGGTTTCATTACCCTTATATTACAATCATGTAATAGTGTAATGAAATCACGTTCATGATTATTGACATTTCTTATAACTTTCTTATCGGTATGAGTATTAAAACCAAAAGCTCTCAAGTCAATCTCACACATTTTCTCAAACAAAAGTAAATTGGGGTGGAGAGGGGGATTGAACAAGCTAGACATTCTTAAAGAGTTTGTAAGAACAAGGTTGTTTGGGATTAGCTGATTTGAAGGGATTCAGAACTACACAGTTAAGGCGCCTATACATAGTACAAACAGAAACCTGTAATTCAAAGGGGAAAGGGACGAGGACAAAACAGGGGGAAGCTCAAGAAACAAGGAGAGACTGGGATTTTGTACACACACACACACACACACTATATATATATATATATATATATATATATATATATATATATATATATATATATATATATATATACACACACACACACATATATATATAGTTGACAATTGTGGTCGAGGCTTGGAAGCTTGGCCTGCACAAACTGGAACTGTGGCCACTCAAAGTCAGAATATTGAACATTGGCAATATTAAAACCCAGCTTTGACCTTCCTCTGGAGCCATGTTAGCAGTAGGGTGTTTTCAGGATTCAAGACTGCAGCTGACATGGTATATAGTTGGTATTCCAGCTTTTGGCAGTGCATTTCAGTGTTGCTGGTGGTCAAGCTTCAAAGTCTCAACCACTGGTCCCATGGGAGCATTCAAATTAAGTTTGCGAACAAATAATTTAAGGTCTATTATAGTTTTCACAGGGTCCATATAACAGTCTGGCATGAAAGTTAAACCCTTCGAAAGGAACTCTACTATGTCTTGAGGTATGTTCAACACAGTATAGTTATATATGTGAAAATCGCCACTGGAACATGCCAAAATACGAGGGCTTCTAACACATGGTTGAATTAACGCCTGCGCTGATTGCGTTTGTTCCTTTGATGCCCCCCGATTGTTGTTCAAGTTCAACTTCGTCTGTTGGTTGTTCTGTCCCTTTGGAAAACCCTGTTGACGACTTGTTCCTGGTTGATTATCATCTTCGCCCTCATGCTGTTGTTGAGTATGAACATTTTTATTGTAAATATTATTTATTCTTTCACTTCTAGGAGGAATTGATCCCTGTTCTGTACTAATGCCACATTCTCCATCAGAAGGAGTGACATTTGACTGGTGTACATTGTGTACAGACTCTTGGGGAACTTAATTAGAAACTGGAGTTTTAAATATTATAGGAGGTCGAGGATATGCTTTCCCATTTTGATATTGTTGTACATCCCTAGCTATTTTTTTCTTTTTACCATTCAGCAGCTTTACCATAGCTGCTTCAATATTAGTAAAAATTCGCTTGTAATCATATTTGTAGCGAGGAAAATCAGAGTTGGATTGAATTGAGTGTTCTAATATTTCCAACTCACTCTTAAGGGAATTAACCTCTGTCTTATAATGATTAATTAGTACATTAATGAATTCAAACCCTTGTTTGTCGAATAAATCCAAAAGTAATTTGTGAAACTCCGATCCCTCCAGTAGGCCAACGGGATACCTCCATTGTCCAAGGCCTTTGGGAATCAGTTTCTTAACTAAACACTCCTCCAAATAAGAAATTTCCAGTTGAAGCTTCCCACATCTAAAAAGTTTGTTATCAAATTCATTTATAACTGTGACAATGTTACTCACCAGTGAAGCTTCATCTTGAGGTGGAGTGTTTGATCCTACATCGTTGAAGGAATAGTTGTTATTCAAAAAAGAAGGGAATTATTTCCTACTTCCTGAATAGTGTTTAAACCATTGGAATTGTGCACCTGCTGTGTACCTTGTTTTAGATTCGATTGAGTATCATTAGAGATATTGGAATCCGCATCGCCCAAAATGGTGCCAGTTGGTTGCCTAGGACAATATTATTGTCATTTTTTTTCATTTGCATTTCAGTATCAGTGTTTTCTGCATATACAACGTTGCACTGTCGTAGCCTTTTTACTTTGTTGATGTGTCATGTTGCTGGGACTGCTATACCTATATTTAGAATACTCTGTATGCTTTAGCATTTCTGGAACTTCGATCTTCATGGTTACATTTTTGCAAATATCGACAGCATTACTGCAATAATCTGGCTTTTGCTTTTGTGTCGTCTCTGCTTTGGCGGACTATGAGAGGAGTATTAGTTGTGCATCTGAAGTAATTTACTGGCTTATTGGCAGTATTTAGCTGGCATTTCACACGTCAGCACTATGAATCCTTAGACAGTTGTTTTCTGTAGTAACAATTTGCCTGTTTCTTGTTTCAGTGAACAGAGAGAATTGAAACAATGGAGTTTCTGACCTTTGTTTCTCTCAAGGATTTCTTAACATTTATTTTTTTCTCTTACGGATTTTGCTTATCCCTGGGATTTTGTCTGGATGACTAGTTTCTGCTTTTTCAGTCTAACTGGAAAATGATACGCTTCGGCTGTATACCCTGGATCGACACGCTGGACGTTTTGTTCTTTGATTCTGCCCATTTCTTTTGAACTAGTTATGGCCTGCAGCATTGAACTAGTTATGGCCTGCAGCATTGAACTAGTTATGGCCTGCAGCATTGAACTAGTTATGGCCTGCAGCATTGAACTAGTTATGGCCTGCAGCATTGAACTAGTTATGGCCTGCAGCATTGAACTAGTTATGGCCTGCAGCATTGAACTAGTTATGGCCTGCAGCATTATATTTAAGAACCAGGACTGCAACTTTTAAAGGTTTGGATTGGGGCCTAAAGCATGAAGTCTGGATAACTCATTAACAATCTGTTATTGGACTTATCTTGTGAGTTCTTCTGAGCATAGTTTAGGTTTTACAATTTCTATACATGTTTAATTTGTTTTTAAAACAATAATAGCATAATATATCAAGCAGACACCTGCCTGAAGTACCTACTGCACTTTCACCTAGTTCAATCTCTTGATAAATCAAGCTGCTGACCAGAATTGACAGAATTTATCACAGCAGAATTCTGCCCTTTTCCACATCTGTCTCACACCGCTCAGCTGTCCAGATTTTCACATAATGTCCAGATTTTTGTCTAGTATTTCAGGTCTGCTTCTCATAAAAGTTGTGGTTTTCTAGCAAATCAGTAAGGACTGAACTCATTAAATAATAACAGATATTTCACTTTTAGATGTTATATCCATTTGTAAATCTAGGGTAACACAAAACCTTTTAGTCTATCAACTTTCTGTGTTATGAGATCAATATTTAAAATGAGTCCCTATTTTGGGGCCTTCGTCCCTCTATTATTTTTAGCTTTGTCCAGATTTTTTTGCGCTGTGAGGTTCAAAGGTATGCTGTCTACAAAAGATCAAAACTGACTCATCAATGTTAGATTACATCGAGAAGCAATACATCAGACACAAACTGCTGAACGTCTGATTTAAAAAAACAAAACCCACAGAAGTGTACCATCAAACGATCCATGTAAAAAAAAAAAAAGACAAAAAGAAATCACACATGACAAGTTGTTTTAGCAGGTAGACAAGTCCCCTGCACTATCCACACACCCACAACTGTAAGTATACTAACTGTAAGATAGAACAACAGTGGAGAAACAACAAATTATTTTTCCCCACTGTCATCCAATCTCTGCAAAATGACTGTAACTCATTCACTAGCAATGTAAGTTAAAGGATGAACCCTAAGTTCCCATTTACTTTCATTGCTATATTCCTTCAAAACGCATCACTGATGTGATGAAACATTAGAAAATTCATTCAGATGAAACACGACGCCCTCCATACAAATATCCATTGCTATCATTCCTCGGGTCTATATTGAAACATTGAACGCTGAAAACAGCGAACGATGTTTCGACATTTTCAGCAAAAGCTGAAAATGTTGAAACCACAGAACAACGATTTCTTTCCTAGGGAAAGAAATCGCTGTTCCAACCAACCAAAAAAAAAAAAAAAAACATTAAACACTTCCACACACATACACATGTACCCTAACCCTAATTGTACCCCCCAAAAAAAACGGTAAACAACTAAATGCACGTATGCACATAACCCAACCATACATCTAACGGAAAAAAAAAACAATAAAAATTTTAAAACGTATGCACTTACCTTAACCCGCACCCTATCCCTAAGGTCAGTAACTCTTGCACATTTACATAAACAGTTCCAAACACATACACTCTTACCTTAACCCTAATTCTACCCCCCAAAACAAAAGTAAACAGCTGAAAACACATACACACGTAACTCAACCGTACATCTAACGCAAAAAAAAAACAGTAAACACTTTCATACATATGCACTTACCTTAACCCGCACCCTAACCCTAAGGTCAGTAACTGTTGCACATTCACACTCAGGAGCTATACCGGACAAGGGACCACACTACACTGCAGAACACAGCAAAGCAATGAAGCGGTCAAGCGACTTCTTTCCCAGGGAAAGAATTCGCTGAACAGCCGCTTTGCTGTTTTGCCTGTTCGCTCTGTGTATATTGACGAAAATGCATTTGACAAAATGAGTTTTCATCATTCTAATAGGAACCCCATTCCTCGTGACTAGCATCTCAAGTTCTCAATTTCTCTATGGCTGCTGGCTGTACTGTTTTATTCCACATCTGCAGCTGAAGTCCCATTTCACCACCAGCAAGTTGTTTTCTCTTCATGTGGCTGCAAGTATCAATGTGGGTTTCACTGGCAGTGGAAACAGAGGAAGGAGACGAGGAGAATGTGAAAGACTAGACTAGCTGCTCAGAACTTAACTAGTACAGTGTCAGACTCACACGGGAGGAGCCTTTGCTTGTCTAGTCCTGGATGCTGGGGACAGGGCAGGCACAGAACTGGAGAAGGGGCTGGAAAGCCAAAAATCACTGTCATTACAAATGCCATATTCCCTTGTTATAGTTTGTTCCTAATACCACTGTCATCTCTTCAAGTGTTGGACCCACATCTCTGCCCACAAAAATCAGGTTGCACACTAACTTTTCACCCTAAAATTCTTGGACCCATAGGGGAATGCTGTCCCATCCCAACCAATGTCTTTCCAGTTATCCATCAAAGGGCAGTTTTACTTTCACCGCTGCTTAAATCACTAGCTTTATGCTCGACTTGAATAAGTGATCTTTTAAAAACCTTAAAAAGAAATAAAATATAAACCATCTTGGACTAGAACATACAGTCACTAATAACTGCAAATTTATCTCAGTATCATCTCTAAATAAAGTATCTGATGCTGACACAAGTGCATGTGCAGGGGAAGAAAACCATCACAAGAGATGTCAAATGGAAAAAGAGCGTTAATATCTTTTAAGGAAGCTTGCATATGATCTGTTTCACATAACTGAGTATATGTATGTATGTGTGTATATATATATATATATATATATATATATATATATATATATATATATATATATATATACAACACCGAAACAATATACCAGCACTTGACCCAGCAAAGCTTCTAGTAGTGAAATGCCTAATACAGGCAAAAAAACGAGTCTGGAAACACTTTTAAGTGAGCTATAAAAATATAGAGCTATTTTAGCTCACTTAAAAGTGTTTCCAGACTTGTTTTTTGCCTGTATTAGGCATTTCACTACTAGAAGCTTTGCTGGGTCAAGTGCTGGTATATTGTTTTGGTGTTGTGTTTATGAACCGGAGCACCCCTTTTAACACGCGCACCATTACTTTTGGATTATATATATATCTATATATATATATATATATATATAGCTAAATAGTTAGATATAGATACATATATATATATATATATATATATATATATATATATATATATGTAGATAGATATATATAAATATATAATGCATGTTAACCTACACATTACATTTTACATTTATTTTAATAAAAAAAAATAAACAGAAAACTTTTAACTGTCTGAGGCACTGTATGATAAACCATAAAATGTCTTTTGAAATTAAAAAGACCACAAAGCTTCCAGAGTGATTTAGGCCTGTTTTTAGTGAGTCAGTGTATATCATTACAGTGAGAAGCTAATATTTTTTTCCATGGTTTAGAAAGTGCATATAGTCCCCCACCAACATGTAATAAGACAACATTGTGGTATATAAAACATACGGGCATAGCTGCAGTTAGTTGGTGAGGGAGACGCATAACAGAAAATACCATGGTAACCTGATATTGTACAATGGAAAATATGAAGCCTGAGTGCAGATCCTATAACAACACAACATATACAAACTTCTTTGTTTAGTTAACACTAAGCCGTAGTACAGCTTTAAATGTTTGAGTCATGGCTTTTGGCTGTAGTATTGTCCCTTAATGATGGAAATAAAAAGCTGTTCTTTCTACCAGATGTGCTGTAGATAATCTAATATTCAGTATACTTTTAGGGAGGTGCCATTTTCACTGGAATATGGGACAGAAAACCTCCAAACATATACAAAAATGTACAATTAGATGTAAATAAACATATACTTAATGGGCTTACATGGTCAACCGTATACATAGATAAAATGAGAACACATATCCACCTAATACAAATAATTTATTTAATGTTTATTAGTAAACAACAAATTACAACATTCATGTTTCTGTGTGTGTGTGTGTGTGTGTGTGTGTGTGTGTGTGTACAGAGTGAGAGAAAGAGACAGAGACAGACATATGCAGACACAAACACACACACACACACACACACAAACATAAATGTATGCAGTAGAAATCTATCTAAATTAATGCAGTTCATATCCACTTATTAAAAACATATACTTAGATTATGCTGTCAAACTATTTATTTTAGCGAAAAAAAAAACAATTAAGGCAACCAAGCATAGCCAGAGTACATCCATTTATTAAAAGTGGTAAGCAGTTACGTGCAGGTACTCTGCACTTCTTCAAACCAAGTAAAAAACTATGAAGTACAAGCATTTAAATAGTACACGCCATAAACACATAACTAAAATTAATTAGCTTCAATGAGCAAGTACACAAGCCTTAGCATAAACTTTAAAGGTACACAGCTATTCAAACCTGGGGTCCTGTGTACAGAAAAGTTAATACTCCATTTAGTCTCACTAGACTCTGCCTTATTAGTGACATCACCCCCTCTTAGATCCAAATCAATCAAATGAAGTACAAGGAAGTTAAAGCTATGACAGGTTTGTACCGATTACTTTAAAACACCTAGTATGGAAGCTTCTACTCTCCCCTGCCTGTGTGCTCTCTGGCTTTAGAAGCTTCTCCCAATGGGTTAAACACTCTGTGGTCATCCCCTGCCCAACAGACTCGCCCAGCAAAATACCTTGTGAAAGAGTATAAATCTACTTAAGTTACCTGACTGAAGCAGCTCCAAACACAAACTAAAAAGCGCAGCTTTCTAAACTGTAGGTGTTCCTTCTATTGCGATTTATCCACACTCCGAATCTATTTTTAAAACTATCTGCTTTTAAAACAGTAAACTGCCCCTTATTTAAACTATTACTACAGGGCAGATGAGCATACACACAGGTTAGTTTTTCTGGTTGTAGTAATTTACTTTGGCCACCAGGCAGCAACACAATGTCAGCAGTCTACCACATTCCTTGCCGTTTTAACTAATAGTACCGATAGCTTTTAGTTTAATGTTGTATTAACTCTCAATAGTTCCAGTATATGTAGGTTTAATGCTGCCAGACACACTCTAGAGTGCTTAACCCATAGTACATTTTCTGTTTCCTTTGTCTCCTGTTTTTTAAACTTATATTTGCAACATTTCCATCTCTGGCTTGCTATCATTCCCTCTTCAGCTCTGATTTCACAGTTGCTTCCTTTCTAATTGTTTCAGTGCTGTTTCACACTGCTGACCTGACCCTGTCAGTACTGGTTCCAACCAGCTAGGCCACTGTGATATCCATCTCCAGTCTCTATTCCAACCCCTCCCCCAGTTTATTTAACTTTCTTTTCTTTCCAACCTCTCCCCCAGACTCTTTAACTTTGCCTTCCTTCCTGTGGTGCCATCTTTTACCTCTCTTAATCATTCTAATCCTTTCCCTATATCACTGCTAATATCTCTCTTACCCCTTGCGTACTTTCGTCTGAACTTACCTTACACTCCACTGATTGTTTTTCACTGTTGACCTTGATTCTTCTTTTCCTTGGCTCTACCGCTTCATTCGCCCTATGGGCTCACTCCGCTCCCCTACCCTACCCCCAAATCTCACCCACCCCAATACCTCTACACTTAGCCACTCCCACCACTTCCACCATCCAATCCAAACTACCCATCATATCCCCAAGAACTCCTCCCACAGTTCACCCACTATAGTAAGCCTACCTTTCAGAGTTTACTGCCAAACACAAATTATCCTGATAAACTACTAAACAGTTAACCTACACCATAATTTCTTACTCAAACTAACTTAACAACTTAACTCACCCCCTACTTCTACTTTAATAAACAACATCATGACCCTCAAATCTCTATCCCTATTTATTCAAATGATACTTCTAATTACTTTAACTTACCTAAATTATATCATCCAACCTACTAATGCAAACCACTCCCCCCATTTCACACCACTACCCCATCCTCTATAAGGTACATATCTACTGTTACTCATATATCTCCCAGTCTCTACCCCCTCAACACTAGCATGCTCTTCCCCTATAGATTCCTACCTAACTCTAAAAAAACTGTTCCCAACTACACTAGTCTAATGCCCCTTAAAACTCTCTACCTGTATACTACACCTCAAACAAACCAAATACCTCATCCATCATCTTATCTCTATCCTTCTCTCCAGGGAAATCCACCCAAACCAAGACCCCTCTACCATATTGCATCCAACCCCCCTCCCCCAAGCAACAGGCAAACATCTCCACTTCTCAGCTCTAAATGCTCAGAGCCTATGTAACAAAATTCCAAACCTTCATGCCTGGCTTCTACATAACCAGCCCGATATTCTCTCCATCTCAGAATCCTGGCTTAAGCCCCACATACAAGACTCTAAAATAACTCTTCCCAACTACCGCATGTTAAGGAATGACAGAACACAAAAAAAAGGAGGTGTAGGACTCCTTTACTCAGCATCCCTCTTAGTCACCCCCTAAATTTGGCAAAGCAGAAATAATACCAGCCCTACTCCACCTAAACAAGCATAAACTCATATTTGTTCTCTCCCTCTTTATTCCCCCTGGCGAAAATATCTCATCCCTTGAAGATATTCTCTCCTGGGTCTCTACCAACATTACTCATGAAACCATAATCCTGGGGGACATGAACATAAACTGGGTCATAATGCAATCTTCCACTAACCCACTCAACATTAACTTATATAACTTTGCACAAATAATCAATTCCACTACCAGGCCTTCCAAGAACTCCATCACTGGAACTACAGTAGACTGTATTCTAGTATCCCATCCTCACTATATTTCTGATAGTGGTATTCTCCCAGACCCACTAGCTGACCATTTCCCCACTGTTTCCCCTCTTCTATACAACTAACTCACACCTATATTTCCACTCGTTGCCTAAAGAACTTCAATGCTGAAACCTTCTCAAATGTACTAAAAAGCACAAACTGGAACCCATTAAAAACTCTTTCCCTAGATAATGCTCTATCCTACTTTAACTCTACTTTCCCAAACCTGTTCATCTCCTTTGCTCCTCTAAAAACAAAATGTATAAAAAGTAACCCTGTACCCTGGTTAACCAAAAACACCTTAGCTACTATGCGACTCCGTGACAAAGCCTGGACATGTTACCATAAAAATAAAACCACTATCACCCTAAATGAATAAAAAACACTACAAAATAAAGTAAAAAAACGTATTACCTTAGACCGCAAAGCCTATTTCTCCACTCTCCAAACCAACCATACCACCAATCCCAAACTATTTTCGAAAGGAATCTCATCTCTCCTCAACCAGGGCAAAAAAAACCCCTTGCCCCAATCCAGATGCCTTTGACATGGACTTGGCCACCCAATTTATCTCTTTCTTCATAGAGTCCATAAGCAAGCTAACATCATCCTTCAGCAACACCTCTACAACCCCTCCTCATCGTGCTCCCACCCCTTCCTCCCCTAGCATCCCTTGCACCCAACCTCCACCTTTCTCTATCAATCCCATCTCTATATCCACCATAAAAAAACTTCTCCTAAAATTAAAACCTGGTTCCAGTGCCCCTGACGAACTTCCTTCCTACTTCCTAAAAGTAGCTGCAGAAGCCATTGCTCTCCCTATCAGCATACTAATTAATTGGTCTATCTCAGAAAGCCAGGTCCCCCAGCTCTGGAAGAAGGCCTTTATTATTCCTCTCCATAAAGGTGGCAATAATAATGACATCTCAAACTTTCACCCTATCACCATCCTATCCCCTATTTCTAAGCTACTTGAAAAGTGTGTACACCAACAGTTCTTACTCTACCTCATCAATAATCAGCTTCTTACCCCCACACAACATGGCTTTAGACCAGGTCATAGTACCGCCACTTCCCTCCTCTCCTTCCTAGAAACAATCAACAAAGCCCGCGACTTTGGCCACTTTGTATCCACACTTTTCCTCAACCTCTCTAAGGCATTTGACACCATTTCCCACAACCTCCTTCTTACCAAACTCTCTAAACTTAACCTATCCCCTTCCTCTACCCAGTGGTTCTCAAGCTATCTCACAAACAGGCAACAAGCAGTTAAATGGAAAAAAGCTACCTCACCCTTCCTGAATACATCCACAGGTGTCCCCCAATATTCCATTCTAGGCCCCCTACTATTCAACATATTCATAAATGATTTCTTCCAAGCCATTCCTAACTCCAGTCTCATCCAATATGCCGATGATTCTACTATAATCTGCTCCTCCCCTTCCATCACAACTCTTAACAATCTAACACAAGCTGCCTTCTCTTCTACTGAACAGTGGATGCTCGACAACCATCTAGCCCTTAATGCAACCAAAACAAAACTTATGTTATTCAATTAATCCAAAACCTCTTCCCTAGACAAACAATCCTTCATAATTACCAGCAATAATAATACCCCCGTAGAACTAGTCTCTGACACAAAATTACTAGGAATTATCATTGACAATCAACTAAAATTTGATAAGCTTCTACAAGCAAATATAAAAAAAAACCCATAAAAAATTAGGTATGCTTTACCATCACAGTCGCTTTATCTCTCCCACCACCAGGATTACATTAGCTAATACATACTTCATCCCATTCCTTTTATATGGTGCATCTATCCTAACCAGCCTACAATCTTCCCTCAAAACAAAACTCTCATCTTGTTATAACAAAATATCCAAATTTACGGCAGGTCATACAGCCTCTTCTCACCACTGTAATTCACTTCACCAACTAAGCTGGCTAGAATTATCAAATTCCTCACATATACCCTGCTCATCCAAGCACACAAACACATTCATAACCAGTCTCTCTGCCCCTCCCTAGCAAATACCTTTGAAATGCATAAACCAGATAGACTCCTAAGATCCAATTCCCAAAACCTAATTAAATTGTATAAACCAACACATCCTGCTGGGAATCAATTGATGTCCTTCTCTCTTGCATGCCACTGGAACTCTCTCCCTCCTCCCATCTGCACCACCAGCAGTCTCTCCTTGTTTAAAACCTCACTGCACTTGCACCTTACTTCACAATGGAAATGTTCTTGCTCTCATCCAACCTAATTAAACCACACTTTCTTCCTAACTTTCCAAACTTTGTTGCCTGTTACTACCTCCTAAAGTTTTACATCCTTACCTCATTGTAATTCCCTTAAAAAAACTACTGCTTACTGAATTAATCTGATGTAATTTTCCTAATGAAAATCTTTTTATTTATGTATTATGTAACATCTATTTGAATTGTGCAATATGGGTTTGTACTATACAAAATATGTAATTAACATTTAATTGAAATGTATATTATGGATTTGTGCTCTTTCTGTACTATGTATTTGTATTTCTTTGGAGCTTTTCTCCCCAGGACTCCATTGAAAATGGGCTCCTTGTAGCCCAATGGACTATCCTGGAAAACAAACTGCAAATAAATAAATAAATAATACTTTTTCTCCTAATTTGACTGTATCACTGGAAATGTTTCTTAAATTATGTGAGCTGGATTTGTTGGACTCAACTGGATTTAAGTTTTCTAAGAAGTTCTATAACTTAATGTCTGGTTAGAGACAAGCGCTTAATGAACTTAAATGCAACACTTTTTTGCAGATCCACCCAGCTGATAATGACAGTGTGTTGTTTTGGATAGAGCATTTTATGTAGATAGTATGTTACAGTTGCTTAATAATGACTCTACTTTTCTGCTTACATGCTTCAAACTTAATAAGATGATTCAGACAGTGCACAATGATTTGTATGATGCTTTAATGTGCAGGATGTTTGATTATGACTTGTATAGATATTTTGTTGAATTTCCTTTAATACTATGTATTCATGAACTTCCCAAAGTTCATAAATGTCTTCACAAACCTCATTTTAAACCAATAGTCTTTGGTAAAGGCTGGTTAAGAGAGCCCTGTGTACTTTTGCACAGACTAAATTGGGACCAGTGGTTGAAAAAGTTCCATCTGTGCTTAAGGATACAGAGCAATTCTTAGGAAATTTATATGAAACAGTAGGTCAAATTGATGTTTCTGGATTTTTATTTGTTACCCTTGATATTTCTACTTTATTTACAGTTATACCCAATACAGAGGGAATTGATGCAGTTAGATCGATTTTTGTTAAAGTATAGTTCTTATTCTGGTGATATACTTTCTTTAATTACTTTTTTATTAAAATTAATTCTTGAGAATAATGTTTTTATGTTTGAGGATTGTATTTATTGGCAGAAGATTGGCATAGCTATAGGCATGGCTTATGCAAACAGCTACACCAATTTAGTAATGGCAGACTGAGAGGAGGAATTTGTATGGTCCACATGGATTTGCTTCATGTATTAAATTTTATAAGAGGTATGCAGATGACATTTTTCTTTTATGGGATGGCTCTGTTGATGAATTGCCTCATTTTACATCCAATCTGAGTATGACTACTTCTTTTCCTAAGCTTACTAAGCATGTATCATTTGAGAGTATTGAGTTTTTAGATGTACAGGTTAGTAAGACATCTTTGGGATCTATGGAGACTAGATTGTATCGGAAAAGTTGGCGTAAGAATAATCTTTTGCACTGGACCAGTATGCATCCTGGCCACATTTTTCATAATGTGGTGAAGGGTCAAATGTATAAAGTTTCTAAATGACATACTACTGATGAATCATTTCAACAAGCCTTGACGCACTTAAATGATGATTTTAGAGCTAGAAGTTATTTAAATAGAGAAATCGTGTCTATAGATTATGTGAAGACTGCACATGGTGATAAGGCCAAACATTTTTATTCTGGTAGTTGAGCTATGAGATCTAAGAGGGTTAACGTTTTTTAATAGGAACAGGGTAATCCTGACTTATACAAGTGATGTTGCTCAAATGTGTACAGTTATACATAAGAATTGGGTGATATTGTTGGCTGATGATGACATCAAGGAGATAGTTGGCCCTTGTCCATTCTTTAATTTTAAGAATAGTAAATCTTTGAAGAGACAACTTTGTTATGGTCATCGGAGGGCAAGTGTTTGTCCATTGATTAGGCTGGGTACTTATCCATGTAGGCTTTGTAGAGCATGTAAGTATATTTCAGATGAAAAAGTTTTTATTCATCCTATTAGTGGTTTCAGGTTTATTCCTAACTTTTATGCAGATTGTACAAGCTGTTATTTGGTGTACTTGGCCTGGTGCAAAGATTGTTCTTGCTTTTACATTGGGAAGACCTGTTGCCCTTTTAAGAAATGTATTTTGGAACCCAGGTTTGAATAGCTGTGTACCTTTAAAGTCTATCCCAGGGATTCATGAAGCTTGGCACAAGGACAGCGTTAGCCTTGCGCCGAACGTGCGGTGTAGAGATGGCACAGCAGCATCACATGCATATTAATGAAGGCGTGCTGCCGCAACATCCACATGCACAGGAAATGTGCTCGAGTGCAGGGGGCATGTCTAAGCGCTGCACAGAGGCGTGAACATGTCGGTTGCAGACATGCAACCTAAAATGCTGACTAGTACAGCCTGCTTCTAATAGTAATCACTCCTGTCAGTGGCCTTGGATACTGAAATGTATGCAAAGCATACAAGACAGTTTCATGAACACCAAAATAAAAAGTAAACACAAAGGCACGTAGCTGAATATTGAGCCCCCATACCTCGAACAAATGACATTTAAAACCCTGTGCCCGTATTCCATTGTAGTGTTGATTGTTATACCAAGTGGAAGCGAAACGCAGCGTGTTTGTGCACTGCTGCCCTTTGCTAAGCCTAGCCCAATGGTTAGGGTTACCACCTATCCCACTTTGTGAGGGACAGTCCCTCTCTGGGCGGTCGTGTCCTTACCACAAATATTAAAAATGGCAAATGTCCTGCGATTGTAGGACATAATTATGTCCCATATTTTATGTAATAGTTCCATAAAATAGTTATTTCTGTATCTAAAATACCTAAATGTTACAAGAAACAGAATAAGCAACTAAACCACTAAAAGAATAAGCTTTCACTTAGACATAAAAGTATAGTACTATCCTTTGTGCTGACCGTGGGTATGTGTCGGCCTGTAAAATCTGATGTGTGTCCCGAAGATGTCCCACTTTGGCCATTTGAAAAGGTGGCAACTCTACCAATGGTCAGAACATTCACTCAATATCTGCCCATTCATGATCCTGGTCATTCCTGTCTGGATGGCCCAAAGATGAATGGGTATTACCCGGGTCTACCTACCATGTCATAAAAGATAGGTATTTGCGTGTACCTATGTGCGTGAAGTACAGCATGTGGAAGATCAAATATGCCAGGGTTGTCCTCACAACCATATTGGTACCAGAGATATGTAGAGTACGCAATGTGTTCTGTTATCTGTGCCATGGGCCATCAACCAGAGAGTGGATGGATGGTGTGTGTGGAATATGGCGGGGGGTGACAGGTAATGTAATAATTCGTCAAGGGAAGACTGGGTCGGATGTACAATAGGTGAACTGGAGGTGTACGAGGGAGCAGTGGGTGAATCAGAAAGGAAACCAAAGAACATACATTCACATCCGCAATACACCCTGACAGACCATACTGCAGAACACAATCCCACAAGCATATGAACATTAAAATGTGCGATACACATGTACAGAAACGTTACCAGCTCACATCCACATAATGGTCTGGCCTGAACTGAGCCATCCAACCCCAACACACCTGGACACATAATTGAAAACCCATCATCCCCTCCACAGCACACACCCCCCCCCCTTGCTGAACATCCACCAAAACCACCCATACTTGGGCAGCTAGCTTGGCGCAGCCATATCTGCACATAGTGCCCCCTACCCACATCTAGTAGTCAGTCACACCCTAGGCAGTCTCAGGCTTGCAAACTAGTTATCCCATGCATGCATAACCCTACCACATTTTTGAACAGCCAACTGAATGGGGGTCTGTTCACAATTTTTGGACATCCCTCATGGGATAAGTGTCTGTTCTCAAGATTAGACTTTGTGGCATAACACAATGTCCACCCCTGTTGATATTCGGGCACTAGGGCTACCACCTATCCCACTTTGCGAGGGACAGTCCCTCTTTGGGCAGTTGTGTCCTGCATAAAAATTGAAAAAATGGCAAATGTCCTGAGATATTAGGACAAACATATTTCCTATATTTAATGTAATAGCTGCATAAAACAGTTATTCTGTTTCTGAAACACCTGAATGCTATAAGAAACAGAATAAGCAACTAAAATGCTACAAGGATAAGCATTTATGTAGGCAAAACAGTGAAGTTCTGTCCTTTATACTGGCTGTGGGTATGTTTTGCCTTGCAAAATCTGATGTTTGTAGAAAAAATGTCCCACTTTGGGCATTTGAAAAGGTGGCAACCCTACCGGGCACAGGTCAGATTAGCAGTACCTGACCACAACCCTGCTCAGCCTCCACCCAGGCCTGCTGAACCTACGAACCGGGATTAAACACCTGACCATGATGCATGTCTCCCTATGTGCATTATCGGGAATAAATACCTTTCACATGTTCCCATGAAGCTTCCCCATAGCCATCTTCCAAATAGTACATGTCCACAAATTGTATACCCCATCCAGGTTCCTCGTCATAATGATGCACACAACCCCTGTATACAAACGGTACAGGTACCTCCCGTAAGCGGTTGTTCATATACATGGCCATGTATAACTCCAGATATGTAGTCATATATCTATAAATGTACATACTTACATTCGCATAGCTACACATCACAAATACATGCATATAAGTAGTTGTCAAGTATGTTTCCTATTCATAAATATGTATACTTGCAAATGTATACATATGCCTCTCAGAAACATATGAACAGTAACATGTAGTATTCATATGTACACCAACCAACTGTCACATATGTTGCCAGTACTGTGGAATGCCTGTAGTAACGTCATATATCCTAATTACCATCCATACAGAATGTATCACGGATGGTTTAGTAGTAGAACCAGTGACTATGCTGTTCATGTTCCTGGTCCAAGCCATGCAAGGGCTGCTAATTTTAAATGATGCCCAGAATAATGGAAGTCGGAAATAGGGTGATTATGGTACCTTAAAGCAGACATAAGCAGGTATGTGCGACAATAACTGGCGGTCATTCAACAGTATGGGAAATGTAAACAAGCATGTAGATGTATATGCGTGTGAATGTACAGATATATATATATATATATATATATATATATATATATATATATATATATATATATATATATCCATGAAGAGTGAACATGGACCCAGAGGTGAGCAAACCTCCTGCATCCCCAACCACAGGTATGATGCTAACATTGGAACTAACTGTGTGCATGTGCTAAGTCTGACCCTCAAACAGGTACAGGACAGTCCCACTCACCATTCGGATGAGCCAAACCGGAAGACTAATTGAACACCCTGACCATTATATGAATGTATGTCCCAGGACTATAAGCTTGGGACATCTGAATATACTTGGAGTGAGCCAACATACGGAACATGTCCAGAGCAGTAGGCAGCGGCGCATGTGTAGTGGTGTGGTTTATTTTTGACCAGAGAAAGGATGACTGCTGTGTTAGTGTTGTTTTGCTGTGCTTGTTCTGGTAATTATGAACCATGGGTATACATGCAAATGAGGCAGCACAGCAATAGTGTAGTGGTTAGAGCATCCGCCTATCAAGCAGACGTTGCCGGTTCAACTGCGGCACACACCATTTATGACGCGTAATCCGTATATGAGCATATCTTGCTAATTTTATGCTGTTTAACGATATAATACCAATGAAATGTGAACTGGGGTGACGTATCACAGTAAGAATGCAGAAGGTGTTTGCGTGACGGGAAACGGCGGTTAAATGTAAAACCACTGCAGTTAAGTGTTGTACTCACCCTTTGTCCAACGGCCCTTGTTCTGCCCAGCAACACAATAAACTTCCTCAGCCAGGCTCGACGCCAGGACCCTACACATCATAATCAATGTGATTTACCACTAAGCCATGGCAGTTATACCTAACTCTGATGTTATCACAAACATAGCAGACAGCACAGTCATTCAGTAGTCTTATCAAAGTAATTAATCATGTCGATGTATATGCATGCATACACACACACACACACACACACACACACACACATATATATATATATACAGAACGAACATGGGCAAGAAAGCATTCATAATGAATGTGAAGGAAAACAGCAGTGGAATACCAGTATTATCTAGTGCTTGACATATCAAGTTGGCCAGAGTTGAGCAAACCCTGTGTCTCTAACCATAGGTAGGATGCTAACAGTGGAACTAAGCCTGTCCACGTGGTAAGTCTAACTTTCAAACAGGTACAGGGCAGTCCTGGTCCCCAGTCGGACAAGCCTAAAACCAGGTGACCATATGAACACCCTGACCATCATATGAACGTATGTGCCAGGACTATAGGCTTGTGAAGTCAGAATATACTTGGAGTAAGTCAACATGTGGGATGGGCCCAAAGCAGTAGGGAACGGCACATGTGTAGTGGTGCAGTTTTCCTAACTGGAAAATGGATGCCTGCTGTGTTAGTGACATGTTGAGGCATGTGTACGGATAACTATGAACTATGGGTATACATATAAATGAAGCAGCATACCAACAGTGTAGTGGTTAGAGCATCCGCTTAACGAACAGGCATTCACGGTTCAAGTTCGACTATAGCACATATCATTTTCCATGTGGAATGAATGTCGTCCTGCTGTAAAACTGACATAATAACATGTAAAGGTGAACTTGAGTATCGCATGGGACTTTTAACCAGATCATTTCAATCAAAGTGGTACTGAGATAATGAATAAGGCACAAGTAAGCACAAATAAGCAGCAGTAAACTTATATAACAAACAGTAAGCATATGTGAGTGCGCTTGTGCGGGTGTAAGCAGTGCCCAGCATAGGAAATGTATATGAGTATGTATATATATATATATATATATATATATATATATATATATAAACACACACACACACACACACACACATATATATATATATATATATATACACACACACACACACACACACACATATATATATATATATATGATGAATGAATGTCGTAACAATAAAGCATAGACAAGGGATGAGAAGGGAATCAATAGCAACTACAGTATCACAGAGTGATGTCAGCATATGTTATATCACGCAGGCCAGGAGTGAGCAAAGCACTGCTACTCACACCACAGGCAGGATATTACCAGTGAGAGTAACATAGTTGAATTGCTCAGTCTACTTTACACACAGACAGAGGGTAGTCCCTGCTGAGACTACCCAAAAATTATTTAGAGCGTTTAACCCTCCTACCATTACACAAGCAAGGGCTGGTATGTTCAAAGACTAAATGGTGGGAGACCCTGAGAATACACGAGGTGGGACAACATATGTGTAGGGCCCCTAACGTTCTGGAGAGGGCAATGTTTGGAGGTGTGTCATAGCTGCGATAACAAGTGCATAATGGAAGTTATGCGTGTAATTTGAACACGAGTGGGGTGGAGGAACTATAGGTATGAAATTATGGATCCAGGAGTGTCAGGGTTGGATGGCCCGGTTCTAATTGGACCACCCCGTGGAGGTCAGCGAGTTCATAATAGGTATATATGCATACACACATGCAGACATCAATATGTAGAAGTACATTCTCTGTAACACATGCATTCCATTTGTAGACATAAATAATAGGAATGTGCACATACAAACATCAACAGTAGATGGAATAATAGGCTGCGCAGAAGAGTGACGGGACGAAACTGCTACAACGCAGAGGCGTGTACAGTGTCCTAAGTCAGTGCTGTGCTGACGGTAATCAAATGTGAGGGCTTCACCACACATGGAATCATTCCTGTGATCTGCCCGCTACGGCAACACCAAGTACTAAACCAGTCTAATTGTAAAAGAAATACTTTAAACACGTACATAATTAGGCTCCCATGTGTAACGTGTGCGATACCGCATAGTCATGTGTATTAATGAATTGTAGCGTCATGTTAACGGGAGTAAGGATGTAATGAAGTATAGAGTTTACTCTTGCCATAAACACTTGCGTGTTCTCTGTGGGGCAGCCCAATATTTGCAAATAGTATTCCTTTGGTCGCTCACGTCATCAATGTTCATGGACTAAACGTATGGGAGGTCTGAGGATACATGGAGTGAGTAAACAGATGGGATGGCTCTATAGGAGTAGGGTGTGGCCAGTGTGTAGTGGTGTTGATACACCACGAATCTGACAGGACAATGGATGACAGCAGTGTTAGGGAGGCATTGGGGTGTGTTTGGAGAACCAGGAGCCATGGATATATGGGTATATATGCATATGGAGCAGCACAGCAATAGTGCATTTGTTAGAGCAACCCCCTAATAAACAGACATTCTCGTACCGAATCACACTGTATCACATTCCAATTACCATCAGTAATCCATACGTGAACATATTGCGACATCTGTCCACTGTATAGTGTGCTAAATACTGATTACAAGATAACTGGAGTGGAGTGTTAGTGTCATAATGAATAAGGCACTAGTATGCAGGTGAAGCATATATAAACACCATTACGCATGTGTAAGTGCATATGTGCAGGGTATGTATTGGTTTACAGACACACACATATATATAAATATATATATATATAGTTGCAGACATATATATATATATATATATATATATATATATATATACACATATATATGTACATATGTATATATATACATACAAAAATACATATATATATATATATATATATGTGTGTGTGTGTGTGTGTGTGTGTGTGTGTGTGTGTGTGCGTAGATATACAAAGATATACAGCTATGATAGGCAACAGCACACAGGAATGACATATGTTCACAGGCTATGCCAATAGAAGTGAGGAGCCCAGACAAGAGACATGACACATGCAGCATACCCTTCCACCCCCCCACCCCACAGCCAGACATGGGAAATATACAGGCAATCAATGTAAAGTGTCCACTGCTCCCCAGACCACAGGCAGGATACAATCGGGGGGTACACAGTGCACCCATGGTTTCTAATCATGGAACACTTACTGGAGCGTCCCTTGCGGGACACCCCAAAAATTGGCCAAACCATACGAATGTGATAGATTGTCCATTTTGTCTGTGGTGTATACAGACTCAGAATACAAGGGTTGGTATCCCTGATGACCCATGGGCCATGACAGATTTATGGAATGGGTCCCGTGAAGTGGAGAGTGGGCAGTGTGTAGTGGTGTGTCCAGAACCGACCAGGTCCCAGAGTAAGGATGGCTGCTGTCGAGGAGGCAAGGGTAGGGGAACTATGGGTAGCTACTTATGGGTCTAGGTGTTGGCTAATGTTGGCCAATATGGACAGCCCTAGGGATGCAAGCAAATGTGTTCATTGGGCAGAGGCATCGCCCAACAAGCAGCCACACCCAGTGTGAGACCCACTAAAGCAAAGTGTAATCTATATGGCATGGAACGGAATAACCAGATGTAGATGTATATATGTAGAGCTATGTATGTGTATATCTACCCATAGTGAGATACAGATATGCCTCTCCCTCACCGTAGTACGGATGTATATATACAGAGAAAGAATACAGATATATACCCACATATGAATATATACATATGCAGACAACCATAGACCCATATGTCGTTAGATTATATATATATATATATATATATATATATATATATATATATATATATATACAGCAAGATATAAATATATATGTATGCATACATATGCAGATATATCTGTATATATATTAATGTAAATATATATATATATGTTACAGTAAATCTACACATGTATATAGCTAGGATATGATACAGCAGTTATGAGTAACATATGTTCACAGGCCAGGCATATGTTGGTGGGAGGTCCAATAAACAAACGTGTAACACGTAGCATCACCCCCCCCCCCCAGCTAGGCCGGTGAGACATACAGACACACAATAAAGGTAAACACACCTCTGCTTCCCAGACCACCGGCAGGATACTACCAGTTGGAGAGATCTGCACGGTCTACACTTGAAACACAGACATCGATGTCCCTTGTTTGACACCAAAAATTAATGATCAGAGCCAGTCCCGGTAATGATTTCTCCAACCAGGCTGTAGATGTACATGGACCAGTAGGTTGTTCAAGCCTGATAACACATGGGTCGACACAACATATGACATGTGTCCCAACACAGGGAGAGTGGGCAGTCTGTAGTGGTGTGTTTATACCCCACCTGCACCCACAGTAAGGATGAGTGCTGTAGAGGAGTGGCAGGTAGGGGAACTATGGGTATGTGATTATAGGCCTAGGCTTGCAGGTGTTGGCTGGCAGAGCCGTATTAGGGCCGCGACCACCCCGTGGATGTAAGTAATATTCCAATGTGGGTATAGCAGATGCCCATACCTCCCAACCCCTAAGAGCACATCCATTGTATAGTCCGTAAACCATTGGGGGAACACATAGGGACCATACCATTGAACAGTCCCCGATTACCAGGGACGTCCCTGATTACTACTCAGAATTTAACACTGTCCCACCTAAACCCTCCTAGAACTAGTGGTATTAGGAGGAAAGGTGGTGGAATACAAGTAATGAATAATGACAACATTTAAGTGTCATAAACAGCATGTGCCTCAGACAATGTGTGTGAATACATATGCTCTGGGTCTGTCAGTGTGTCAGGTTAATAGCACCAAATTTCCAAATGTGTCCCTGATGTTGTAATGCAGTGTCCCTGATTCAGTGTTCATTATTCCCCATTCGTATGAGAGGTCTGATACTGACAGAAAGCGCATATTCCAATGACTACATTAGAAAGATAATAGAATAATAGGTTAGGGTTACCACCTGTCCACCTTTGCAAGGGACAGTCCCCTTTGGGCAGTTGTGTCCTGCAAAATATTTGAAAATATGGCAAATGTCCTGAGATTTTAGGACAAAGATTTCCCTATATTGTCTGTAGTAGTTGCATAAAACAATTATTTTGTATCTGAAACACCTAAATGTTATAAGAAACAGAATATGCAACTATAATGCTACACGAATAAGCTGTTATTTAGGCAAAACAGTGATGTTCTTTCATTTGTACTGGCTGTGGGTATGTTTTGCCCTGCAAAATCTGACATTTCTACATAAAAGTCCCACCTTGGGCAATTGAAAAGGTGGCAACCCTAAAATAGGTATGCAGTAGCATGACTCGGCCGACGGATGTGGGTCCCAAAACTTGTCTGTATTGAAGAGTCTCGGTTCCCATGTATCAGTCAGATGGGTGCAGATTGTAAGAGGAACACACAAATAATATGAATAAATCACTGGGCAGGCCGCCGATTCCATACAGTAGAACGGCATGCCATCGCCTAACGGGCAGCCATTCCCGATACTGTAGGCATGTAATCCGATGTAATAGGCATCACAACAAGGTAATATTGTGTTCCTCGCTCCCACCCAGGGGTGTGAGTGTCAGATGCAAGCACCAATGTCGGTGCATTTGCAAGAGCGGGAGTGAGTGGGTCTCAGCCTGTTTGGCTACCAGTATGCAAGTACTGCACTGGTAAAGCCATGTAGAGGCTAACCGAGTGTAAGAAGCTATAATCAGAGGTTAGCATTGCTTAACACCGTGCAAACCCACACAACCCACTCACAACTGCTTTAACGTGCCTTACTCCCTCCGTATCTAATGGCCTTGTTCTGCCCTACAACAAAATAAACAGCCTCTGCAAGGCTCGGAACCAGGACCCTGCACACACAGCTAATGTGATTTACCAATACGCCACGGCAGATATACAGACAATGGACAGTACCACAAACGTATCATACAGCGCAGTCATTCAACAGTATAGGAATGTATCCCATCATGATGTAGATGTATATGTGAGTGTTTATGTCCAGCATATAGGTACAGACATATAGAGAGATATATCAGGAACATACCATGTGGCAACAAAGCATTACAAATGAATGAAATGGGAAACACCAGCGATGCCTGTATTATGTAGGGGTGTTGTCCTATGAAATCTCAAGACTCCCTCAGACAGACAAGTCATTTATACATGCAAACAGTTGCACATTGGCCGTATACATCACTCTGTGCATGTAATATACATTAACACAACAGTACCTGTCCAATCATTATGTGTGAACAATACTCTTGCAAGGTGCTGTGTGCAACATCATCATCATGATAAAGGTAAATGGGGTAACCATAGAGGGACTGGTAGTGTTGTGTGTACAATGGGGCCATCCTCATCGTGTGTACCTGGACCATTTAGGATTGATGTGCATACCAGGATTGTGCACCTGAGGGACAGGTGTGAGGATAACAGGAGTATGTTGTGATGCATATTACAAGGGTTACATGCGTCCAGTGGGCACATGTGTGAAATGGACAGCTATGTATAGGGCAGATGTTGTCCTAGGAGCCAACTGACCTTATGTTTCCATAGGGTGAGGGTCAGATGTGGGGGAAGGAAAGTAGGTATGGCCGTGGAGGATAGGTAGGGTAGGATCACAGACAAGACAGCATACAGGGTCGGTATATGACACATGTGGGGGGATACACCTTGGACGGGGATGGGTGTTCGGCATTCACAAGCCCATGGAAACAGTGGGACGGAGGTCCTCAGCCATGGGCAGCCGCCACTGCACCCAAACAGCTGCAAAGGAGGCAGTGTTGGGGGCTGTCCAGGAGGGGCAGCATCACCCTATAAATGTGACACTCCACCCTTGAGCTTGCTATATCTGGCTTTGGAACCCCTTAGTGAGCCCCCAATGCAGCACGTCCAGGACTGCACAACAGCAGACATGTTCCTGTCTGGTCCCACTCCCAGGGGAGACATGCCCCATCCTCAGTGGTGGTACCACCAGAAGGTGGTGCCGAGCCAACAGAGGTTGAGGTCCACGGCTTGGCCCCAGACGTGCTGGTGCCCGGTGCCATGGTCAGCGGAAGTGGGACAGGAGGTTCTGCCGGGACCTCCCAACCCATACAGCCTATGGTGTTGCATTTTAAACCCACATATGGCTTAGTGATAGACAGCAGCATTCAGGATTACCTACAACAGTATGCATAGATATCACCATCAACCCAACACAACAGGTGGTATATATTTGCAGAGGGAGCACAACACATGCATATATACTGCATGACATCTGTACAATGTGTAGTAGATGTGTGACCGCAGCTATGAACAGTTGCCTATTATTGGCTTGTCACTGGGAACCCCAGACAGTGTCTGTCATACCACTATTTCATGTGACATATGTCCAGTCAGGGATGCGATGGCAGTAACACATCCCTATCATCATGTACTGTCTGCAATCCTCACACTATGCTCCTGCTGTGTACAGATGTGTGTTCAGTGTGTATCACAGGACACAAATGGTTCCACACACTGACCAGTTCACAGAGGGCCCTACAGATGGGGGTCCCTCATGAACAGAGTACTGTCATGTCAGTATTAAAACATGCAGAATAGCCATTACCACACACAACATGTTAAACAGGCAGTAGCCTCAATGCAGCACAGCTACACTTACATACTGTAGTCATGTGTGGCACATCACCCTCCTGCCTTTAGGCTATTTTCCACTGTGTATGATGTTTGAAGTACATCCAGATATTATCTGTGATGCCGTTTCAGAACACCACATCCAGGTACCACTCACTGCGACTGTCATGGCCAAATACCAACATGATTTTCTTAGATAGTGTACTGTGTTTATCATGCAAATGGCTATGGGAACACCATCACAACTGTTCCACATGCAATCGGCTAGAGGAGGACTGCAATAGGTGCAGAGGCCATCACCTGATCATGTCCACCACTTACAATACACATGCTGCTGCTGAGCAGGTGTACACCTCCACATCCACCAGAGAGTGTGTGGGTGGGACAGGCAAAGTACACCAGAGAAGGGCTTGGAGACTGAACCCTAAGCATCTTCTGCCACACACCTAACAGTACAGGGGTCAAACCCCTGACTGACTAGTCATTACTATTACATGTGCATGACATTACTACATGTGCCACTAAGCCGACATGTTTCTGTGCTGTAAGAACAAATATGTGTGTAGGTGACAGACATGTGCAACAGAGATATAGTAGACATACATTAGGTGTAGCACACATGGCTGTCCATGTGAACTGATGCCATTGTCACCACAACCACACTCTCTAATGGACATGCATTGACACTCTTTGCCAGGGCCACAAATACACAACCTAACTACTTAGTTTGCCACACTGCAGTAATGCACAGGACTACATGCACCACAGGGGATATCTGGAGGTTCTATTGGCTAGGGCATGTGAAAGTGTTTGACAGCTGTTGGTATGCCAATGAGGGTTATACTGGGAGTGCCTGTGGTTGGGAGCATCATAACCCACATGCAGACCCAAGGTGCCAGTACTGACATGCATGTATGCATTGCTTCATGAGTGTGTAGTGGTTGGCTGTGCAAGATGGCTGTACAAGACAGGGTGAGGGGTAATCCTTGGCATCGCATCACCTAACAATGATGTGCAGTGCGGTACAGGGGTGTAGTGTCTGCAATGACCCACACAGATGGGTACTGCATGATCTGCCCTGACATCCTGGTTACCAATGTGTATGGCCATAGCTATGCAATGCATGCCATGCCTGTATTTGATAGTCCTTCACATGGACATTGCCTGGAATGTACATGTCCCACAATATTGTACAGTGACATGTACAGGTGTACCTGGTTTGGCAGGCACATGTTGTATACACAGACTGTTATCCCCCGATATGCCAATACTGGCCTGGTGTGGCAAAACCCTTCTTATAGTGAGCAGGCTGACCCTGCACCTGCATTGATAGTATGATACAGGTATCCCTGGTGTCAGTGGCATTGGTCCATACACATCACATGTGTATGGCATTGTATGGCCTCTGTGGATCACAATTGATGGCACCACATATGTTGCAGGCATCCAGTGGGGAACATAGTGAAGGCACATTGTCCACAAATATGTGCCTATTGTACCACTGTACAGGGTGCCATGTCCTCTGTAGCCCACTGCATTCACACTATGCCTACTATCTGTCATCAATGTGCATGGTGCTAGCAACATAGTGGGATATCCTAGGCAAGTGTTTGTGTATGGCACATGGGTGCAGGACATATACTGGGTACTAGTAGGGATGCATACTTTGTTCACCAGGCCTTTTGCCAGATGTAGGGGTATGGCTTGCCAACACAGTCCTGTGGCTGACTGACAGCTGTACTCCTCGTGAGGTGGCCAATGTGTCATAAGACGGACACCATATAGGAAAACTACAAAATCTGCTCCCCAACATGTCCAGTGGTTAGACACTCACAGCCACCTCTACACAGGCTCTGACAGCCAAACACACACACTTGCCATGTCCTGTATTCGAACCCCTATCTACCATATCACACTGCAGCAATACACTTTTAGGGCATGTTCTACGGCGAATACTGGGTTACAGCACTCCTACAGGTGTATTCCTAGGTGGGTAACAACAGCAGGCTTGACAAAGGTGGTCATGTGAGTTGTACAAAGAGTGCATACTCTACAAAGCACTGTACTTGTCTCACGCAGGCAGACACACACACACACACACACACACACACACACACACAGTTGGCAAGTCTGGGATTAGAACACTGACCTAACTACTTTATCACAATACAGCATTACGCAGTTACAGAACGCGCTACCAAGATTACTGGGTCACAGCACTCCCAGAGGTGTATTTATAGGTGGGTGCATCATCAGCCTTGCCAAAGGTGGGTATAGGAATTGTATGGAGTGTGAGCAGTCTAAAAGCATTATTCAGTCCTCAGGCAGATGGAGACAAACACACACACACATTTGGCAAGTCTGGTATTAGAACACCGGCCTACTTTATCACACTACAGCATTATGCAGTTACAGAACGTGCTACTGAGATTACTGGGTCACAGCATTCCCAGAGGCGTATTACTACGTGGGTGACATCATCAGCCTTGTCAAAGGTGGGTATAGGTATTGTATGGAATGTGAGCAGTCTAAAAGCATTATTCTGTCCTCAGGCAGATGGACACACACACACACACACACACACACACACACACACACACCAGTGGTGGGAACAGAACACCTGCCTATCTACAGATCACTATTACAATACTACATAGTTACGAGTTGCGCCACAGAGACTACACATTTCAAGACTGTTATTATGACCTTCTAGGAATGCGGACATCAACAGCGATGCTGGCAGTTAAGATGTGCATATCTGTGAACCTGTGTGTTTAAAGTAGGAATCCATCCTGAACTAAAGTATGCCCATCTGTGGAATGGGTGACTACTATCACTATATAGGGTTACAATGGCCATGCCCATACACATAGAGGCACATAACCGGCACAAGGTGTCACTGGGCATGCTCACACACTTAGTAGCACAGGGCTGTTTGGAATGCACTATGTGTCCATCTACACAAGATTATACTGGGCATGCTCATATACTTAGTAGCACAGGGCTGTTTGGGATGCACTCTGATTCTAAACACGGAAGGCCACAGTGGCCATGCTATTACAGTTAGACATAAAGAACACATTGTAATGGACTCCAGAGTTAGTAGTTGTCATTGTTAGCAGGAACGCTGCACTACATATATCTGACACCGGTCTTCTGCACAATGTCTGCTGCTGTCCGTCACCTTAGATGTACCATTGTATACCAAGCACAATACTACCACTCACAGTGATGTCTTGCTAGGAGTGGCAACTGCTTGACCAACACAATGAGCCAATGTCCTGCTGTAATTACGAGGTTGTCCAGTGTTTGTCATTCTGGGATGGCATGACTGAAAGTAGACAGGCCTTTGTCACATATCACATGCATCCATGATTCAAGGGGGTGGGGATAATACCTAGGTCGCATTCGCCTATATAGTGCCATTCCAAGGCAAATGTCCTAAACACAGGATAACACCCTGACACCTAGACGACAACTGCATTGTATGCTTATACTAACCAGTGCTAGATGTGCAGTGTCCGTAATCACAGCTGCTCACTGTAGATTCAACAATGGGGAATACTGACATCTGTGCAGTGAGGAACACCTGACTGAAGACTCTGTAGTGCACAATAGCACTACCACCATATACCTCAGAAGCAGACATGTGGGCCATAACACAGGTATGGACCTCTCCAGGTGGTGGGTGTCCCCACATACATAAAGGCCACTCACATGTACTGACCAGTACTCCCACAAAAGTCATCACAGATGAGTCAGGTGCAGGACACAGTGTTAAAAGCTGCATTCTAGGATGTAACCCTCAGACACCACCATGCCCTCGGACAACCAACACACATCCTTACATGTGGTAGGACATATAATAGTACACCACCATGTGACCCTTGACCAGTGGACTGTACCAAGCTCTACATTGACTGTGCAGAGTACCCATGTACTGACACAGTTGCATCATGTGTTATGCAATGATACCACTGTCTGTAATCAGGTCAGCTGTACACATACCAGGGGGCCTTGGTTATTTACAACATTAACATATGACTGTTGCTGTACACCAGTAAACACCCTCATGTTTGGATATGACATACATGTACCTGCCCTGGATATGTACATGCCACACACATACAACATATATGTAAATAGCATAGCTGTTGTCATCCTTTGTGCAGACAGGTGGCTACAGCCATTACACACATGCACATGGAATGTAGGTCCATGGCTGCTGAATGCTAACAGTAAATACGGTGTGATATCAATGTTGACAGAGGTAACATTCCCTCTGTACTGGTCACCCATTACGCCTATCATATCATACAACAGTCCATGTGTCATGTATATCATTACACATGTCCACCAAGTGCAATGCCTACAAACATGCCCAAATGACAGGATTGTAGGACCTACACACATGTACATGTAGTGGTGTGCGTTCAGATACCATGCGTGTGCAGGTGACGTGTGTCTTAGTACATCATGCAGTTGCAATGCAGCCTCAACATTGCCAACTGTATATGGTGATATACTGAAAGTACGGAAAGATGTACAGATGTGTGGACATAACTAAGTGGTGGGGCATCTTTGCAGATGGATGTTTGCAGAGGACAGCTCACAGGTGTGTCACAAGTGGTCCTACAATAACCCGTGTAACCACTAAGCTATGGTTTTGTTAATTGAAGGGGAACACACACAACATAGACAGCAGTCAGGGTGACACCGAAGGTAAATCACTTGACACCTGTAACAGTTAAGACCTCCCATGTGCATATATCAGCACAGTTGCCGAAGGAAGTGTCAGTACACTTTGTAATGCATGCATTACTGCTGTAAGTCTGTCATATGTATCATGAGATAGGCAGGTGTTTGATTCACAGTACTGGCATGTGTGATTGCGCGTGTGTCCATATATGTCATGTATGGTGGGGAACACATCTTAATTGTTACTCACTCTCCTGTACACTATTGTAGACATCTGTACAGACTGCAATGTAGAAAGCAGGATATAGGCAGGGGTGTGTATCTCACACATGTGAGGTATCTGTATGTGCATGACATAGGTGTATTCAATAGTGAATGATACAGTGTGTGTGTGTGTGTGTGTGTGTGTGTATGTATGGCTGTCTGGTCCCTGGAGTGAGGATGTATGTTACCATAGTGAACTGATAAGACCCTTCCCCCATCCAGGTGATGCAATCTACTATCCGTGTTGATGTCCCCGATCTTAGGCCATACTACCTGTACATGTGTAATCTCTGTGGTGCATCATGTAGGTGCGCAGTACTGTAATGATGATTTTCACATAGGCAGGGGTCCTCACCTCAACACTAGCAACTGTGTGTGTGTTACTGTGTCGATGAATCCGTGAGTGGGTGAGTGTTTTACTGCATCTCTGAATGCATGTGTGTGAATAAAACTACGAAAAAGAAAATCCACAGGAAACAAACTAGTAACACCAAAAATCGAAACCACGTCCAACCTGAAAACGAACCTTTATTGCCAAGTGTGTCAAAGAGCTTTTTGGCTTACAATAGTTAGCCTTCTTCAGAACAATGAGAAAACAAAATCCACATACTTTTATATGTTAAAAAGGCGCCAAATTTCAACAATTAATACTTAATTTAACAATTGACATTTAAAAGGGAAACAAATATATATGTCTTACAGTTAAGGTGCACAACAATAATGATTGATGGTAGACTCTAAAACAATTGCAGTTATACCAAAGGGACAACAAAAGTGTATATTTGTCTAGACTAACTAAAATAATAAAATATATATTTACTTAATAAACTGGTTCAAAAATAAAGATGTATTTACACATAAAACTTATTAAGATATTTAATCTATGTTATATAATAAAGATAAAAGGAAAAACATAAATCAATTATAAAAAATTATGAAAAAAATTATGTAGAAATTATGAAAAAATTATTATCTCGCCAGACTTTTTAATTTCAACAGGACTCCTATTGAAAGGGCTTCATTAAGACCTGGAAAGGTACTTGCATTTAATTTAACTTGCCACTTCAATTCTAGTTCTAATAATTTTAAGGAATATGGGCCACCCCTAAAATTACTTTCTAGTTTATCAATGACCAAAAATTTAAAAGAATGATCTGTGAAAGTAGTAATATGTTTGGCGATCGGTGCAGTTGTGTGTTCGCATCCTGTCATGGGAATGTGTACTACGGTTTTTCCCAATGAGGCATCACACTTCCACTGGCCACTACCCTTGTCATCAGCTAGACCGCTCTATTACCTCACCACTCTATGTAACTGTACCTGTGATGTCACCCAGTATGGATGTCATGTCTGTAGCCACAGTAGCTTAATACACAGCTATCATGCTCTTGGATCAGTAGACATGTTTGGAATGTGGGACTTTCTAATTGTGATGTGGAAGCTACAAGGTGCATGCTGGTATTTACATACATACCTGTGAGTAGTCCACATTTACATATGGGACACTAACAGCAAACACTGACATCCACCGGCACATGCAATTAGACCTGAAGGAGGAAAGCAGAACATCATGACCAACATGTAGTTACTGTTGTTACACTAGACACATACTGTTAACAGTACAAAATGCATTGTAAACCTGTACTACATGGTATGTCTGCTGGCTGTCAACAGCACACAACAATTGTAATCTACACTTATCTTCCTAGTCTGTTCACCCTGTGCATCAGACCATATGAGCATGTCCCTGCACCGATGGTGTGGATGACAGGGATGCGGCACAGGCATAATCATATGTACAGGGTGATAATGTTTGCCAGAGGCCTAGGCTGCACCATTGGATGACATCATGTGTGTGGGTTAGGGCCTTTGATCTAATTGGGCATGTGTGGATGTTATGCATGTGTGTGTTGCGGTGCCCTACATATGTTTCTGGTGTGTGCGTGTATGTATGCACACAGTTCTGGCATGTGTCTGGCTTACACAGTGTTATTATTGACTGCTGTGGACTGTACAGGCCAGGTTTTACAGTTCATGGTGTCCGGCCATGGCCATGTGACCTGTGCCTGCCAGGGGTTGCACGGGCACTACCAGGCAGAGGTGCAGATTGGGTACTATCTGATGACACATCCACTGGAACTGTGTCCCTATTGAGACCATCCAGGGCCATGTGCACATGGCCTGCCGTGTCGTGGTGTGGACAGCACAGCACCAGCCGCACTGCTGCTGCTACTGCCACTATGGGAGTGGGCATGTGAGGTAGCTCATTCACACAGACCTGAAACAGGTGATGTAGCTGGCCTACGTCCCTGTGCCCGATGCCTCACTCCTACCAGATGTTCCAACACAGACAGCTCATGCTCGTGGATTGTCATGCCACGGTCAAGGACTTCAACCATGTCACCCAATCGTCTATCCAAAGCTTCAGCAATCTGCTGTTGAGCATTTACCATTGCCGGGATGTTGTTTAAAGAAAGGACAGCAGCCTTCTGAAGCCCCTGATCTTCTCTGTTGTGCCATTCAGCATGTGGCTGTGCCTCCATTACAGCCTGAAACATGCGTCTGGTGACACCAGCTGCTGCACTCTGTCTTGCAGGGGCATGTTGGTCAGAGGTCCTCCTATGAGCAGCACTGGTCACATGCCTGTGTGGGGTATCACCAGTCAGTTGGCTGACACCATGGTGTGGAGGCACACCTTCCATAGCCTCCACACTTTCCTGTTCCAAGCTACCACACACCAACTGTCCTTCCTCTATGGCCACTGGTGATGGGGTATGTGTAGGCATGAGAACTGTGTGCGGGGATGAGGGGGATATAGGTAGAATGGCAACCAATGGCACAAACTCAGCCCCTGACAACCCTGCCTGTGCCTCAATCATATGTTCTTCATCACTGCTAGAGTTTGTGGGGACACTAACATCAGATGGACCGCAGGAGGGGAACGCACCTACATCACCTGTGAGGGGCAGAACAGAACTGTACATTACAATCTATACAATAGACACACACACACACACACACACACACACACACACACACACACACACACACTGCTACCCACCACATCCAAACAAACCATCCTACACTACGTATGAGTAGGTGGCAAGCCCCCCTACACCCCCCATGTGGGTGGCTGCGCCCCCCACACCCCAACTACTTTAATATTCTACCTCTGAGATCGCACAAAGGAAAGCCACACATTACAGTCCCCCAGGAACACACACCACACTCAGAACACAAAGTTACACACACTACAGCCCACAGAAACACACACACACAGTAACCTACCTGAACCACAACACCAGAAGCACATCTGGATTTTAAAACTCGCGCTTCTGGTGTTTTGGTACTGTGGTCTTTCAGTCTTTAAGCATCGTGATTACTCGTGTCGGTATGTCAAGCATTTGGTATTTGGTAGGTATGCCATTTATATGTACCACCATGGTTGTGTAGATGTTGTTAACCTATCTATATAGCTACATATATATGTATATCCCTACATATCGACATATAACCCTCTCTCTTTCTCTCTATATATGTTGATTTAGATATATATATATATATATATATATATAGCATACACTTTTCATTGGGTACATGGCGGTTTGTCCTATTTCCACACATTCCTCCCTTTTATGTTTTACTGTCAGAATACACAACTGCTGTTGGTACATCACAGGTAGCTTAGTGGTAGGTTATTGTGAAGATTGAGTACATGGTTGCGTGTTCCAATACTGGCAGTGGTCATTTTACCTCTCAGAGCAGGCACTGGTAGTGCAAGTGTGATTAACATATATTTCAGCAGTTGTGTGTTCCAAATGTTTATTATTCTGTGGAATATTACCTATATATGCAAGCTGTGGTTAAAGTATACTATGTAACATGTAAAGCATCTCTGACATTATTACACTATTGACATTAACGTTCCTTCTGCCTATTTCCTATGTCCATGAATCCTATGTGTAAGCTTGGCTACACAACAGGCGGAGCCACCCACACCCAGTGAGCTTCTCGAAATACCGACATAACACATGAATTGGGAGACTATACATTAACATCCTAACTACATTTGTCATAGCCCCTCACTGACACACCCAGTGAGCTTCTCGAAATATCGACAACACATGAAGTGAGAGACTATACATTAACATCCTAACTACATTTGGCATAGCCCCTCACTGACACACTTCAGGGGAAACCTTGATGTGTGACTGGCCAACAGTATATACACCCCTGGGATCATGTGTCCCAGAAACATACAGCCAGGGTGTGGGGGAGCCACTCAAGTTTTATAGCTGCAAGACCTGTTGGGGAAATTGAATGCTGTTGGGTTGTCATGTTAACATTCCCTTTTGAGAAAACTATGTGCCCCTATCAACCTACAGCACCCCAGTCTTCAACAGCTTCCAGCAACTGTGCCTGGAATCACTTCATTAGCTATGCTTGACAGAGGCTCAGTTACTTCATCAATGGTGCAGGTAAAGCCACCACACTGTAGCTATGCTTCTAAATGCCCTTTGGCAGATAGCCTACTACCTATCTGTGAACCTCTACAGTGCAGGCCATCTCCAACATCATATCTGATTATACAGAGTTTTCTGATCACAATATACAGTGTAAAATTACCATGTAGTCAGACAACAGTTAAGTACAGCAATAGCATACAGACTACTGATACATAATCACTCCAAAAGCCTATCTTGGAAGCTAGTGGACATGTATACGTTTCAGGCTTTGTATTGCTTACGAGTAGGTTACCTACAGGAAAGATGGGACACAAGCACAGATGGGAAACATGCATGCAACAATGCCATACCAACTTGCATGTGTCAGCCTAAGGCTTTGGAATGCTGGGCAAGGCTACTGGCACCCCCATGGTGCCATTTTTAGGCAGGTCTCAGAGGTGAATCTCACCTCCATGAACTGCGCAACAGCAGAATTAATGAGGGTTAGGCTACTCATAGGTTTATAGGTAGGTACTAGGCTATCGGCCCTGGGGCCTATACAAGCCCAGCCAAAAAGGTACCCTGACTTTTGCCACCCAAGAAAATTATTTTCCTGTGCCACTGTTGAGCAGAGTCACAGAGGTGATCCCTGGGGTGAATTTCCTATTTCCAATCCAATCAAGATTTTTCTTGAAGAGTGCTAATGAGGAGCTTTGTTTGATATAGATAGGTAGTTTATTCCAGAGTATGGGAAGTGTCTGGGACAGGAATCTATCCCTCTGGCATGTTCTGTTTATTGTGGTGACAAGGTTTAGGTCCCTAGAGCGTGTAGCTCAGAGGGTTGGGATTTCTTTAAGTGGAGCATGTCCAACAGCTCTGGGTTTGACAAAGCTTTGTATGTTAGGCAGAGATCACCTCTGAGTAGGCAATATGCGACGGAGTAAAGCTGGAGTTTTTTGAGATGGTCGGCATAGGGCATCTGTTTGAGGCCGGTAATCCTCTTTGTGAGGTATTTCTGAGGCCTTTCCAGTTGTTGTAGATGTCTTGTGAGGTACATACCAAAAGGGGCGTTGTACTCTATAATGGGTCTATTGAGTGATGAGTAGAGGGGAACAATGACCTCTTTTTTTCAGGATGAGAAACCTTTTGTGATGAGGTGTGCCACGTAGAAGGATTTCCTGACTACTGTGGTAATGCGATTATCAAAGGACAAACTACTGTCCACCTGTGTCCCAAGGTCTTTTATCACACTGTTGGTGTTAAGTATACTACCGCCTATGTTGTAGTTCATGGGTACTCAACACCAGGGGTAGTACTCACAACATGCATGCACTCACAGCACCCCTCAGTATGGACAACCTCTACATCTGTTCTGTGACTGGGACCTGTATAAGGCTCCTGTGAGCACACCGGCACTATCAGACTACAACCCATAACACACATTTCAGCCACTGAACATGGACGGGCACATATTCATCGGGGATACCTACACCTCCAAGTTAGTGGGGCAGCATGGTACCTCTGTGATCATCCATGTGCAGCTAACATCAGCCATGACTGCAATGCAAACTGTGAGCTGCTACAGATAACCGTCCATGACCCAGGAGCACCACTATAACTATCTGGAGACAGTGATAAACATGACAGTCCTACCAGACACCCTGTTATTGGTCAATGTCGGCTAACCTACACTTAACTGGATAACCTACTCCAGTATTCACTTCCAGGCTCAGCACTTCCTGGGATTTATCACCTCATATGACCTGTATCAGTTGGTAGACGGACTAATGAGAGGTGAAAACATAATAGAAGTGGTAATCACTGACATGTGCAACAGGTGCACTACGCACTACAGCAGAGGTAAACCGGTCACTGTTTAGATGTGATCATGGACTATTCACTGATGATTTCCACTCCCAACCATCTCCCCCACCCAAGGAACACACAGTGGATACCTTTCCTACAGCTAAATTCACAGTACTAATGACAGAGGTGGGTGGGGTTCACAGTCCCCATGCTCAGGGAAGACACTGCTCAAGTTACAGACAAAATTACAAATGCACTCCATAAGCACCTACAAAGATGTATGGGTCGTGCCATCAATGGTAAACCAGGACTCGCTACTCCTACACAAGGACACCAGTCTGCTGAACCCCTGCATTATACAGGCTATACAACAGAAGTAGGTCAGTAGTCCAGAACAACAGCAAATCCCAAGACATGCAGGTGTCCATGACTAGTTTTAGCAAGATACTTATGTTACTCATGTAATCATCCAAAGCTGACATCCACAGGTAAATAGGCATGGATTCGGAATATGACCACAAAGGCTTCTTTGGCTATGTCAAAGATGTAAGCAGTAACACACAGATTTGCACTGTGCTGGTGCAATATTGCACTGAATATACTGACCCTACTGATATCACCAACACACTTGATGATACATTCAGAGCAAGCTTCACCTCCTACAGGGCCCACAACAATACCCAAAATGTACAGTATCCCAGACATCTGAGACATACAGGTGGTAATGGCTCTTTCAAATGGCATGACAGAGCATCAATGGAGGCAGATGGTGTCCCAGACTGCATCCTGCAGACACTACAAGACAAAGTGACCCCCCCACCTAATATACCAATTCAACATCAGCCTCTACACAGGCTACATGGCCATTCAATGGTGCATGGCAACAGCTATTCCACTCCACCAAGGTGGTGGCACAACTGACCATGGTAACTACCACCTCATAAGCCTGGGTAGCCTGATCTGCATGGCTATGGAGCACATCCCTCATGGCACTCATTAACATAGACAATGGTAACCTCCAGACACTTGACCCAACCCAGGTCAGCTTGATTGAGTGCAGATCATGCCTACTGAACCTGTTTGACATCTTACAGTCACCTAGACTTTAGGTGTGGGGTGTGGTTGTTCACACATACTACCCGGTCCTCGCCAAGGGTTTTGATACCATTCCCCACTCAGATATTATTTCTACACTCAACAGCCACTACATACACCCATACCTCACAGGTTGGTTTGCCAACAGGCTTACACACAGAACCCACATGGTAAGCCTAGCAGCCTCCAGGTCCAACTCTTGACCAGTCAAAACTGGTGTCCCACAGGACTCAGTCCTGGGACCCCTACTGTTTGCCATATACTTCTCAGAGGTACGGGCTAACACAGGTGGACTACAGCAGGCCGTGTTTGGTGATTACTGCAGACTGGGAGCCATAACTGACAGTCCAGCTGTAACAGACATCCTTCAAGGGGCCTCACATAGACCAACACAGGGTGTCAGGTGATGGCCTCCAGCTAAAGTCCACATACTGCATGGTCATTCCATGGGAAACTACACACACACATATTAACACGAGTGGCAGACACTATAATTCAGATGACGTAATGGGTATGTGGGGACTACATTACATAGTGATCTCTCCTTTGACAGTCATATCTGTGAAGTAGTTAGGACATCCGTCTATGTAGGCCATCTGATTACTTAAGGGTTTGCATCTAAACAGACTTAGGTTATTGTGCCCCTTTACTCATCACTCATCAATCCCATCATTGAGTAGGATAACCCATTTTGGATGTACCTCAGAAGACACATCCGACAGCTGGAAGGGCCACGAACGTACCTCGGAAAAAGGGATAATGCCCTCAGACATGTGTCCTATGCTGCCAGACTGCATAAACTCTTGCATTACTCAGTGGCATCTCATTTACTCAGAGATGATATTTGCTGGCCAACAAAGCCGTGTCCAAGTCAGGCTTAATGGATATGCTCCACCTATGGGAATCCATGTCACAGTGAGCCACAAACTGTAATGAGCTACACCTTTCCACAACCATAACTGGAAGATGCTGGAGTGACAGATTCCTGTCGCGGGTACTCCCCATAATTTGGAACTACATCCCTGATTACATTATATGGAGCCCCTCACTAACACTCCAGGGAATCCTTGCAGAGTGGGTGGGGAACAGTGGATACACCCCAGGGATCATGCAATTGGCTCTGTTCCACAGAGGGACAGTTAGTTAATCAATGGGATGGAGACAGCAGACACATTTTGGCTATGCTTATGAATGGCCTTGGGCAGTTAGGCATGTACCTACCTATGAACCTATACATACAGTATCGACACATGCTGATAGCTTAATTTACTGTTCAGGTATTGACTTACCTTGTGCCAATGGCAGTTGTGTGCACAATAGTTGAGGGCTGCCTATGTAGGATGTACACAGTAGACCACCTATACATGACAATTTACAGGTGGTCATGTGTGTGTGCCATCCATGTTTGCTGTGTGTGTAGGTGGAGAAGGGTGTCAGTCTGTAGGTGCCTACACTGTCAGTGTGTGTGCTATATGTTCCCTCTTTGCCAAGGCATGGGCATACTGGGCACACCTCCATCTGCCTACTGGGGCTGGCACAGGGTGTTTGTGGTCTGAGTCCCTCTGTGCCTGTGGGGCCCTTGGCAATGGTGGTGGGCTGTGAGGGCCTTCACCATTCTGTCCCTGCTGCATCTGTTTGCACAGGATCATATTGTGTGGCATGGGACATACTATGAAGATGTGGGCATACATGCCTAGAGAGTACTGCAAGACTCCACGAGATATGTCCAAGCAAAAGAACTGTGATTTTAGCATCCCAAACACATGCTCTATGATGATTCTGGTTTCTGAGTGTGCCTCATTATGGCATTCCTGCATTGGTGTGTGTGCATTTCTTATGGGAGTCATCAAACACAGTTCCAGTGCATAGCCAGCATCCCCCACCAGGTGGCCATATGGGATGCCACCCTTGGCAAATACCTGATACAGCTGTGAGGCATGCCAGATGTGGGAGTCGTGATATCTTCCAGGGCTGCCAGCGCACACATCCATGATAATGCCCTGGGCATTGCTCACTACCTGGCAGTTGATGGAGTGGTATCCCTTGTGGTTTATGTAGTGCCTACCCTGCTCACCTGGTGGTGTCTTGATGTGTATGTGCGTGCAGTCTATTGCATCCAGTACCTCCGGGTAGTCTGCCACACGGTGGAAGAGATGCATATTGCTGGCCAACTCCTCCTGCATTCAGGGGAAGTATATGTGCTTATTGGCATGTGGTAACATGGCATCCAGGAACTGGTGGAGTACCCTGGATGCTGATGCCTGTGAGATCCCCATGATATCCCCAGTCAGCCTTTGAAAGTTACCTGTGGGTAATTTTCACAAGCTTACACATACCTTCGTGTCCACTGGGATGGGTTTCCCTCTGTTATTTCTGTCTCTGAGGTGCGGCCGGCACAGCTCAACAAGTTGCTGTATGGTGTTCCTGTCCACTCTGTAACGCTCTACTATCTCCAGATCATGTAGCCCCTGGCAGGTTTCCCTGGGTCTGAACACTCTTCTCCTCCTCCAGTGCCTGAGATGGTTGTCAGCATTATCCTCCACACCACTGTCAGTCTCCAACACATGCTGGTGAATCAAAGCTATGGCAGCCACTAACATGTACATATTAAAAGTTCCCCATCTGTATACACCAATGGTGCAGTGTGTCTGGGAATACACAAGTGTGTGTGAGGTGCTTTCACACTTTATACTATTGTGCAATGGATGCTGCTGGTGTAATTGGGTGTGTATGTGCAATTCCAACTGGAGGGTATCTTAATTATGGGTTTTATAGGAGTTACTGCTATTGTGGGGCCTTTGGTGTTGAATTACGCTTTGCTGCCATGATTCATCTATTGCCCTTTACTTCACTTTTCAACCTGATTCCCCTCCCATTGTCAGGCATGCATCCAGCTGCCGGCTTTCTTGTTTTGTACTTTCCCAACCCAGGATTGTGTAGCAAAATGTGTTATGTAGCTGATCTACTGCAAGTTTGCTTTGTTCTGCTGTGACAGTTCTCTTTTCTTTGCAGTATGGCACCTTCCCTTTCCTGTTCTGCAGGTAGCTGCTAGCAGCCTTGTTAGCTGTTGTCAATGGCCCACTGTGAGTTCCTAGGTGTTAATTACTCATTTGTACTCCAACTACCATAATGCAGCATTTCCTTATTGTCTTCCCATATCCTTCCTGTTTCAGCTGTGGTGTGCACCACGCACAGCTGTTTACCGGGTTTCGAGCGCATTTTCATCCACGTTCACATGCACTTTTGGTTACCTTGTATGCTCTCAGCTAAGCAAAGCTATGGCTACTTCCACATCCCTATCCTGCAGCTTTGCTTAGCAACAGGCAATCCAGATTAGCAATGCTCCAATGTGCTTACAGTTAAGGTGGCATAACCCTCTCTTGATGTCATCTTTATCTCCAGGCCACACACCTCGGTATTGTACCGCTATGCTGTGAGGTACATTATTACGCCAGCGTGGATTTTGTGATTCAGTATTACTTGCCTCATTTGCATGGCATTGACTACTAATTCCTAGTTACTGCGCAGAACACTGTCATAGACCCTTAGCAACCCTTGCGCCATGGCTGTGGTGTAGCATGCGTGCCATTGACTATTATGGGGAATTCATGAAATGTGTTACATTGCTGTTTTATTTCATATAAATATATTTTCATTGTGATCCCATTTGCGCACCAATGCACTGCGATTTTACTTTGCATTAATGTATGTTCTTTTTTATGTGTTGTGCATGTTTTTTATGCCAATGGCTATATATTTAGCATGAGTCTTATTTTAAAAATAACAATCAGCTGTTTGAAAACTGTTTGTCTTGTCAATTACCTGTTCAAAAATCACACAGCAACCAGGAACATTCTAATGACATCACCTACTGATAGCTGATTCTCCACAGATAGTTTGTACTTTACAATCTCCCTTACAAACATATTCAATTAGAAATTATTCAAAACACTGACAGATTCTTTAAACATTTTGTACAAACAGGGAAATACTCAACATTTTAAAAACATATTTAAATTTTCACAATTAGACATGCTGACATACAAGTTAATCTGAGAATATCCACAGAGCTCCTGCCAGATGACAATGTTTTCATTTTCTTCATATTTCTCCCCACTTATGACTCAAGCATGACTTTCAAGTGACCCTTGAAAACCAAAGCTTGAGAAAATGGGACTGTCTGGGAATATTAACCCACTCCTCTCCTAGACAATTCATCCACATTATTATTATCAACCTGATTGTGATGTTGTATGTCATATCATATGCTTGCAATCCTAGATTCCACCTCAGTAACTTGGCATTTTGCTTACTGACCCTATTAAGCCATGTTAAAGGGTTATGATCCATGAGTACAGTGAATTTTCTCCCATAAAGGTAGGGCTGCAGCTTTTGCAATGCCCACACTATGGCCAAATACTTTTTCTCCATGGCTGCATAACACTCTTCTCTAGGTTGGACTCCACAGCTCAGATATACCACTGAATGTTCTTTATCTGCAGAAACTTGGTTAAGTACAGCCCCCACTCCATAAATGAAAGCATCTACCTGTACAATAAATTCTTTATTGCAATCTGGGCTGGCAGGGGGTCATCCCAAAATCTCTAATTTTTTGGAATGTCTGTTCACAGCCTGTGGTCCACACTAACTTGTCTGGTTTATTCTTCCTAGTTAGGTCAGTAAGGGGTGCAGCTATGGTACTGTAATTGGGGATAAATTTCCTATAGTAACCTGCTGTCCCTAGAAGTGCTCTCACATATTTCTTAGTAACAGGAACTGGCCGCTCTTGAATAACTTCCACCTTGACAGGCTCTGGCCTAATTTTACCACTGCCCATTCTGTATCCTAAGTAAGTGACCTCTGCCATACCCACTTGACAATTACTGGGTTTAATGGTTAATCCTGCCCTACTTAATCTATCCAAGACCTTCCAAACATGTTGGAGATGTTCCTGCCAGGAATGGTTGTAAATAGTGATATCATCCAAGTATGCTAGAGCATATACCCCTACTCCTACCAAGATGCAGACTACCAGCTGCTGGAAAGTTGCTTGGGCATTTTTCATTCAAAAAGGCACCCTGGTAAATTCATACAATCTGTAAGGGGTTACAAAGGCTGACATTTTTCTAGTAGCAACAGTGAAGGGTACCTGCCAGTATCCCTTGGTCAGATCAATAGAGGTCAATACCTAGCCGTGCCCAGCTGTTCTAGGGCTTCATCTATTCCTGGCATTAGGTATGCATATGACTCTGTGCAACTATTTAATTTCTGGTAGTGTACAAAGAATCTCACACTTCTTCTTCTTCTTTCGACTGCTCCCATTACGAGTCGCCACAGCAGATCAACTGTTTCCATTTCTTCCTGTCCTCTGCATCTTGCTCTGTCACACCAACCACCTGCATGTCCTCTCTCACCACATCCATAAACCTTATCTTAGGCCTCCCTCTTTTCCTGTTACCTAGCAGCTTCATCCTTAGCATCTTTTTCCCAATATACTCTGCATCCCTCCTCAGCACATGTCCAAACCAATGTAATCTTGACTCTCTGGCTTTGTCTCCAAACCTTCCAACCTTGTCTGACCCTCTAATATACTTATTCCTAATCTGTCCATCCTCGTCACACCCGGTGCAAATCTTAACATTTTCAACTCTGCCACGTCAAGCTCTGACTCCTGCCTTTTTGTCAATGCCACTGTCTCCAATCCATATAACATAGCTGATCTCACTACCCTCTTGTAGACCTTCCCTTTCACTCTTACTGGTACTTGTCTGTCACAAATCACTCCTGACACTCTTCTCCACCCACTCCATCCTGCCTGTACTCTCTTCTTCACCTCTCTTCCACACTCACCATTACTCTGAACTGTTGATCCCAAGTACTTAAACTCCTCCACCTTTGCCACCTCTACTCCCTGCATCCTCACCATTCCTCTATCCTCCCTCTCATTCACACACATATATTCTGTCTTAGTCCTGCTGACCTTCATTCCTCTTCTCTCTAGAGCATATCTCCACCTCTCCAGGGTCTCCTCCACCTGTTCACTACTCTCATTACAGATCACAATGTCATCTGCAAACATCATAGTCCACGGGGACTCCTGCCTGATCTCGTCTGTCAACCTGTCCATCACCACTGCAAATAAGAAAGGGCGCAGAGCTGATCCCACCGCAGACCTTACCGCTGTCACACTACCCTCGTACATATCCTGTACCACTCTTACATACTTCTCTGACACTCCTGACTTCCTCATACAATACCACAACTCCTCTCTAGGCAGCCTGTCATATACTTTCTCTAAATCCACAAAGACACAATGCAACTCCTTCTGACCTTCTCTGTATTTCTTCATCAACACTCTCAGAGCAAACATCACATCTGTAGTGCTCTTTCCTGGCATGAAACCATACTGCTGATCACTAATCATCATCTCCCTTCTTAACCTAGCTTCCACTACTCTTTCCCATAACTACCATCCTTTTATGGTATTAGCATTGCCAGGGAAGATCAAGGACTGTTAGACTCTTGAATTACTGCCAGTTATAACTTTTCATTTATTTCTTCTTTCAGAGTCTGTTTTAATCTCTCAGGTACTCTATAAGTAACCTGCTTAATAGTTTTTTTGGGGTCCTGTGTCTACATGGTGCTGCACCAAGTCAGTACACTCAGGTTTCCCTGTGAACATATCCCCAAATTCCTACAATACCATTTTTATCTCCCAGACTTAATTAGGAGTTAACTGCTATGATATGGTGATCTCTTCCACAGAGGTGTCAATCCTAGCTGCACCCAAAAGATCAGTTACCATATCCCTTTCAGACTCTGCCTGCCTTCCACTATGAATGCTCAATATTAGGGCCTCTCTGTTATAAGGTTTCATCATATTCACATGGTACAGTTTGTGCCCTTGTCTCCTACCTACCAAGTTTACCATGTAGTTCACATCATTGATTTTTCTTGCTACCTCAAAGGGGTCCTCCCAAGCTGCTTGTAACTTGTTATGTCTAACAGGAACAAGTACTATTACCTTCTGTCCCTCAGCATACTCTCGGACTTGAGCATTCCTGTCATATTGCACCTTCTTTTGTTGGTGGGCCACTGCTAGGTTCTCTTGAGGTAGACCCATGAACTCCTTAAGTCTTGTTCAAAAGTTGAGAACATAAGCCACAATAGACCCCTTGTGAGATTTGCTCTCACCTTCCCACTTGTCTCAAATTAAATCTAAAGGCCCCCTCACCCTATGCCTGTATAACAACTTAAAGGGTGAAAAACCTGTAGATTCCTGTGGTACCTCTCTGTACGCAAATAACAGATGGAGCAAATACTTGTCCCACTTACTTTTAAATGGGTCTGCAAATGCCTGTAGCATAGTCTTCAATGTAGAGTTTAAACTCTCCACAAGACCATTAGTCTGGGAATGGCAGAAAGTGATCTTTAGATGTTTCACCCCACAACACTTCCACAGACAAGTCAGCAGGTCTGACATGAAGTTGGCATCTTGGTCAGTCAGTATTTACCATGGAAAACCTACTCTGCTGAAGATTTCTAGCAAAGCATTTGCCACCTTCTCTGCCTCAATAGATGACAGAGCCACTGCCTCAGGATATCTGGTAGCATAATCTACTACCACCAAGATGTACTTCTTTCCTGTAAAACTCAGAGTACTCAGGGGTCCCACAATATCCAGGGCCACTCTCTGAAATGGCTCTACAATAACAGGCAAAGGCATTAACAGAGCCTTAGTCTTGTCCGCTGCTTTGCCAAATTTTTGCCACGGTTCACAAGTCCTACAATATCCTACCATATTCTTCAAAATCCCAGACCAATAGAAATTTTGAATAATACATATGTCTTATGCCCATATGGCCTGAGAAGGAATTTCATGTGCTATGGCTGAAAGTGGCAGATGGTAAACTCTATGCACCAAGAACTGCTGTATTACATTGCCTCCTAGCCCATCTCCAGGAGTCCACTCTCAATACAACAAACTTTTGTTCCTGTATACAGACTCCCCTCTTCCTTGAGCCTCAGGTGACTCCTTGGCCATCTCCCTCAAGCTTTGTAACATATGATCTGTAAGTTGAGCCTGCCTCAACTCTGCCTTTGTGACTTTCCCAGCTCTCCTTCTGCAGGAAGCCTAGTCACTTCCAACAACTGTACCTCACTGTCACTTTGGGTAGCACCACTCACCTCCATCCTCGCAGTCTCTGGTGTCCAAGGGAACATCAGTACCCATCAGCAGCTGTGGCTCACATTCAGACTTACTGCTGTCAGACAGCACCATCTCTAAAACAGCCATCACAACAGTCCCAGCTTCAGGTATGAGATCTTTCCGGGTCTCTTCCAGACTACTGGACCTACATGCCTTTCTCCAAGCCTGACTGCATGTCAATGTATGTACACAAGTTACTGCATCATAAAAGTCAATCCCTATCAGGACATCTGCAGGAATATCCTCAAACACACCTACTTGCTTGCTTCCTATTCCACCCTTTCAGTCAAGCTGTACCCTAGCCAAAGGTATTTGGAATGGGGTCCCTCCCAATGCTCTGACTGGAGTGGGCTGTCCAAGCAAGTACTGCTCTTCTCTAACTACTGCAGGCCTCACAATGGTTATATCAGAAGCTGTATCCATCTTAGCAGTTACCTGTTTACCATCTACTAAGATAGGATAGAAATGTTTCCATTAATGTGGCACCCCAGTTGTTTCTAAACAACTTACCACTGGCAGTTTGTCATCCACACTTACTGGCTCTCTCACCTTCTGTTTCTCACCTTGCCTTGATGGACATGTTTCTGCTATATGTCCCCTCTGGTTATGCTTCATAGGTGTGTACTAGGCTAATGGCACTGTAGCCTTTACAAGCGTAGCCCCCCAAAAGAAAATCTAATCCCCAACAGTGTACTTGGACTAGTAGTTTCCCCAGTTAGTGGTGTACTCTGCTGAAGTGGTTTAGACTGCCCCCATGGGTTCCCTTATGTCCATGTGCAGCACTGGGTACCCCTTTCTTATGCAGTGGTTCTCTGCTTGCCAAGTAGAGATCCCCTTTTCTCCCCAACTTCTCTGTAGAGTTACACTCACGGTCTGTTAACCAGACTCTCAGTCCCTCAAAAGTGGTGAACTGACACTCACATACACATCTGTGAAAGTTAGTACTTAAGTCAGCAATATAATCATGTATACTTTTATCTGCCTTGCATCTGTGCTCACAAAATTTATTTTCTATATGGCGCAGGTGTAAGTTTGAAACAGTCCAGCAAACATTTCATTTTGTCATAATTCAAACAATCTACATCATTCAACGTTGCTACAGCCTGAACAGCTTTACCATGGAGTAAGGGAGTCAGGAACCAGTCCCAGAGCTCACGGTCAACATCATACTGTCTACATACTGCCTCGAAAATATGAATAAAACTATCAAAGTCACCCCCATCCCTGTACTGAGGAAAAGGTTTGCTGACCTTTACAGCTTCTGGGGTCCAGTTATTCCCTTCCCAATTACATCCATGTCCCTCTTGAAGGATTTGAAGCTCCATTTCATGCTAGCAGTGTCTCTCATTGTCCTCAGCTTCTAAACACCTCAGTCTCTCTTCAGTCTTCAGCTGTTTAATGTCCAGTTCATATCAGTGCAGCTTCTCCTCAGCCTCCAGTTCATATCAGTGCTGCTTCTCCTCAGCCTCCAGTTCATATCAGTGCTGCTTCCCTTCAGCCTCCAGTTCATATCAGTGCTGTTTCTCCTCAGTCTGCAGTTCATATCAGTGCTGCTTCTCCTCAGCCTCCAATTCATATCAGTGCTGCTTCTCCTCAGCCTCCAGTTCATATCAGTGCTGCTTCTCCTCAGCCTCCAGTTCATATCAGTGCTGTTTCTCCTCAGCCTGCAGTTCATATCAGTGCTGCTTCTCCTCAGCCTGCAGTTCATATCAGTGCTGCTTCTCCTCAGCCTCCAGTTCATATCAGTGCTGCTTCTCCTCAGCCTCCAGTTCATATCAGTGCTGCTTCTACTCAGCCTCCAGTTCATATCAGTGCTGCTTCTCCTCAGCCTGCAGTTCATATCAGTACTGCTTCTCCTTTCCTCTGCCTCCAGGCATCACATTCTGTCCTCAGACTCTAGGCATAGTCTCTCTTACTCAAGATGGATTCTCAGGTCCTCTGAAGAAAAGGTGGACTGTCTTGTCCTGGCAAGCTGCATGTCACCAACACCAAACTGGATATCCTCCAAACAGCTGGTCTGAGCTGCTATGACTGCAACCAAGGCTGAAATCATTGCTTCCTTGGTCAAGTTGGCATGCACCAGTCCTCTGGCTTCACACTCCTTTGTCAGCTTGTAAAACATCTTGTTCTGACATCCTTGCCTGGATTGAAATTGTGAATGTTTACCTTGTGGCTGTCAAGTGTGCACACCTTAATGACAACTACCCACAGGCTAAAAAATCTCACCACTGGCACCAATAATGTGATGTCTGGTTAATATTCCACCAGACTGGTACCAATAATGTGAATTCCCACCACTTAAAACCCAGGTCAGTAATTGAGGAGCCTCAATCCTCACTACTGACTCCAATGTGGGAGTGTCATGGAACAACATCAGAGCACGAAGCACACAAGAGTAACATTCCACAATTCCCCTTACGCGCACAACAGGAACATGCTCTATTTCCTGGTGGACTATATACCTCTGTCCACCCCAAATGTAATCCCTTATTATACACTTTAGAGCAAAATATTCCAGTTTAAGACCTCTGACTCACTCACACTCAAAATAAATTCAAATCTCACATGCTCAAATACTTATGGGAAGCCTGACACTAATTTCCAGCTGTGTCCCCTCCCCAATACAAATGGTAAATACCGTCACCAGAGTAAGACAGATCTACAAGCCCTTCAAAGGGTGATCAATTATTAAAAATTAAATATCAAAATAAATGATAGCTGTGGAAAGAAGCAGCCAGGCATTCAACGTCACCTGGGATGTATCAAACAGGTCTAATCTCGAAAGAACACACAAATTGCCCAGGCACAATGTAAATTAATGAAAATATTTCATAATAAGTAAAAGGATTAAAAGAATGTAAATCAATAATTTTCAATAAACACCAGAATTCAATCACCCAAAAAAAAATTAAATTGTAGGATAGAACGCCATCATTTTAGAAATATCTAAATAAACATTCCGAATCTGACTAGAGAATGCTGTTCCTGATCTACTCTAAAACATAACAGCAAGGGAAAGGCAGACTTACAGTTTTTGGTGAGTCCTTTTGCTTATGTATCTGCTGCACAGCACTGTAATTTGAATGCAACTCTTAACTGACCTTCAACTGACATCAGCAATCTCTTTTATAATCCAGGTTAACATCTTATTTAAAAAATAACAATCAGCTGTTTGAAAAAGTCCTGTCAATCATTTGTTCAAAAATCACGTAGCAACCAGGAACATTCTAATGAGATCACCTACTTGTCAGCAGATATTCCACACACAGTTTGTACTTTAGAATCTCCCTCACAAATGTGTGCAATTAAAAATGTATCAAAAATACTGACAGATTCTTTAAACATTTTGTATAAACAGGGAAATCACATTTTAAAAACATGTTTATATTTTCACAATTAGACATGCTGGCACACAATACAAGTTAATTTGAGACTATACACAAATCTCCTGCCAGACATGCTAACATAGATGACAGTTGTTTTCATTTTCTTCACAAAGTCTTTGGACAAAAATTAGCTGGATACAGGATAGATGATATTCATACTGAAAGGCCCATAAGGTTCTGCAGTGAAAGGCAGTGGTGTGTTTTCCACGATGACCACCAGTAAATTTGTAAATGTTGCTGTATCGTGCTTGTGCATTAATGCAAACTGTGGGATAGTGAATAGCCAAACTGCATAAAAGAGCAGAGGAAGTAAGTACATTTATTTAGTGGTTTGACTTTCATTGGGAGAATGAAATAATTGTAATATACAGATATTCGATTTTTGTTGGCTTTAGTTAAGACAGGGTTTGCATGGATGCCAAACCTGAGTTGCTTATTTATTGATTGCTTGACTGATTGATTGATATTAGCTCACGGGGTAGGTGAACTGGCCTGCTGACCCTTTCCTGCCATGACTTGAGCTCAGAAAGCAGAAAATACATTAAGATCTTACTAAACAACTATGGGCCGGATTCACGATGGCTTGCACGGAGTGTACGAGTAGAGTAAGACTCCATACAGCCATCATGTCCGATGAGCGATCCAGGAACAGCTTGTAGGGGCGTGTAAGAGAGCTCCTAAAATGTCTTCTACACGGACAGGGCTGGGATATGCAAATTACCTCACTTGCAGCCAAAAGGCATGCAAATGAGGTAAATTTGCGATCCAGGAAGCACAAACCTGTCCGAGTAGGAGCTGTGTTAGCTGCAGAAATGTACTCAGTTGACAACTGAGTACCGTTTTGCAAATAGCACAATGGAGCCTTGTCAGCTCCAAATAAAGGTTGCATATGGTTGAGGAAGCATGCCAATGGCCAAATATATGGCCAATGGAAATGTTCCCAGATGCAAAATTCAAATAAAAATACTTTTTTTTTGGTGATTTCCGATGTTTAAGCGTAGCTCAGCACCGCGCAAATGGGATGCGCTAAAAAAAAATCATAAAATAAGAAAATAAAAGCCACAAACGTGGAAACTATGAAAACTGTTAAATTACAATGTAAGGGAATAGCAGGCTGAAGACAACATGGCCACCGAGTAGGGGTTGCTAAGGGGAGAAGCCCAGTCTAAGACATGTAACCAAGCTTTAGTAGGCAATCCTATGTAAATGAGTGTTAGGATAGTGAATCACACTTTTACATAGCAAATGAGCACAGTCAGTGGAGTGTAAGAGTAGGATATGGGGAGTAACAGAGTAGGAGATAGGTGACATCACAAGGGGGGTATGTATGAAAGTAGTGAAGCTCATTGGAGCAGAGTGGCATGTGTCAGCTGTCAGTTAAACATCATGGAAAGAGGTGTGTCAACAGGTAGGCCAGGGAAAGCCAAGAAATGCAAGGTGTATACTGTGGATAACACCAAAGTTTCTTGCTGAGCGGGTATGCGCACATGTGCACGCATGTAAACCCGAGTAAGACAGAGTGCGCGCGTGAAAGCATGAGTGCGCACGTGTAAGCCGGAGTAAGCATGTATAAGGCTGGTTAGAGACCTGTAAGCTCGTTTGCGCTGGTGTGCGTGCGTTTTAACCTGAATAAGCAAATATTAGTCCGTCTAAGCATGTGTGCATGTGTGTGAGCTGCTGTGAGCGTGTTTGCGCTTGTATGCGCATCGCTCCCCCCTGAGGAAACAGAAAGAAAAAAGGAAGCACAAGAAATAGTAGGAAGCTACCAGGGAATACTAGTAGAGCTAGCAGGTGAAAACAATCAGAATCAGGCAATTGCACAGGCAGAACACTAGCCCAGCCCAGCACTTAAAACTCTGCAAACAACAGTGCAGTTTGTTTCTCTCAAGAGACACTGCAACACTGGAGTAAGCTACTAGAAGTGAAAACTGAAAAAGCTTCACTCAGACAGAAAATGCTAGGGGTGCCATTGCTATTATAAGGTGACATATGCAACATGCTGAGGGTGGTGACAATGCAAATGCTGCCAGACAACTCACAGTGCAGAGACGGAGAAGAGTGTACAGGCCCAGGGTCACCTACCAGATAATGGAGCACTATAGAGTGGACAGAGACCTCCTGCAGCAAATTGTTGAGCTGTGCAGGCTACGCCTCACACACAGAACCAACAGAGGGGAACCCACCCCAGTGGAAACCAAGGTATGTGTTGGACTAAGAATACTAGCAACAGGTACCTTCCAGAGACTAACTGGTGATATGATGGGGATATCACAAGCATCAGCATCCAGGGTACTGCACCAGTTCCTGGATGCCATGTCAGCACATGTCGGTGATCATGTATATTTCCCCAATTCCCGTGAGGTATTGGCCAGCAATATGCGTCTCTTCCAGCAAATAGCAGAATACCAAGAGGTAGTGGGTGCAATAGACTGCATGCATATATGCATCAAAGCACCAGCCGGTGAGCGGGGTAGGGCCTACATTAACCGCAAGGGCTTCCCCTCCATCAACTGCCAGGTCGTGTGTGATGCCCAGGGCATAATAATGAATGTGTGTGCTGGCTGCCCTGGGAGCTACCATGATTCCCATATCTGGCATCTGATGCAGCTGTACCAGACATTTGCCAATGGGGACATCCCACATGGTCACTTAGTGGGGGATGCTGGCTATGCACTGGAGCTGTGGCTGATGACACCCATCAGAAGTGCACACACACCTGAACAGGAACGCCATAATGAGGCACATGCAAAAACACGAAATGTAATTGAGCGTGTGTTTGGGTTGCTCAAGTCACGGTTCCGGTGCCTGGACACATCTGGTGGAGCCTTGCAATACTCACCAACTACATGTACCCAAATTGTCATGGTATGTGCTATGCTACATAATATGATTCTGCGAAAACAGCTGCAGCAGGACCAGCATAGGCCTGGGCCAAACAGCTCCCCACCATTGCCAAGGCCATCACAGGCAGAGCGTGACTCTTGGGAACAAGCTGAGCCTGCCCCAGTAGGCAGAAGGAGGCGTGCCCAGTATGCCTTGGCCTTGGCAAAGAGGCAACGCATAGCACATACACTGGCTTAGTAGGAACCCTGGAAATGATACCTCTCTCTGACTCCCACATATAGTGAAAGGGATGCCTAAGTTGACACAACCTGCTTTCAAACATGTGCAGGGAGTGTAGTATGTGCATCCAACATAGGCAGCCCTGCAGCACCACTTGAGGCATGATGGCCATGTGTTAAGCAATGTAAGATAGTGCTAAACAGCATTTACCACCATGTAGTATACGCAAACTTGATGACCTTGAGTATCATCCTACCCTCACCAAACATGATGCCACAATATGAAGACAAGATGATCAATTACAATAATTGTCTTAAGTATTGGTGTCAGTGAAAGGGGATCCAATGCCTGTCAGCCTTGGATGACATGCTCGACAAGACATGATGCTTTGCTAGGGATGGCTTTCACCTGTCACCTGTGGCCTTTTGGATATTGCCAAAGGCTCTTGTCACCTCCATAGTGCCTTTTTTAGGTAAGGCTCAAAAGACAAACCCACCTCCATAGGTATCACAAGGGATAAGAAACTAGAAGTAATGCTACTCAATGCCAGAAGTCTAAACTGCAAGATGCAAGCACTCCAAACTCTCCACAGCATGGAGAATGTTGATATCTGTGCAGTAACAGAAACCTGGTTCAAGGCTCCCAAGAGCACCCTAGCACTAACAGGTTACACCTCATACCATGCTATACAGCTGCAAAACATGGAACAAACTACAAAAGGAGGGTGAGTATCAATATTTGTCAAAGATACCCACACCCCAGGTTGGTGGCACAGCATGAAGCATCAGAGACTATCCATGTGCAACTAACAGTGGGTAAAACCGCCTTTCGATTCATAGCCACACTTGGAACCACACTTGGCTGACTGGAGAACACATGAAAATATGAAGGTCTCCCCAAACACCATTATATTGGGCGACTTCAACTACCCAAACATAGACTGGGAGCATTACCCTAGCTGCAACTCCCTAGCCCAAAGGTTCCTAGAATTTATAAACTCAAATGCTATGGAACAACTTGCTACCACTCCCACAAGAGGGGAAAACATACTGGACCTGATCATCACCAACACGGGGACTCTATGCCCAAGACCAGAAGTGTATCCCTCACTGGTAAGATCAGACCATAGAGTAATCTCACTGGATATTCACATCCCGACCCCAGCCCATGGCCAGAAAACCACAGTGAAAAATTTCACTAAAGCAAATGTCACACTCCTCAAAACCGAGGTGGAATCCTTCACAGCCCTTGTGCCTGTGGAAAATACGGCCCAGACCTCAGAACCCATTATAAACGCATTCTATGAACACCTTCAGGAATCCATGGATCATGCAATCCCAAATACAACCAAGATCCAATCCTCCAAAGGCAGGCATCCTGTCTGGTGGACCCCAGCCATAAAAAACATACAATACAAGGAGGAAGCTACTATATGATAGAGCAAAATCCAAAAAAGGGAAGGCATTTCTGATCAGTATTATTGAAAAACTACGGCCACACAAAAAAATCATCTAAGGCCATCATTGAGATAAAAATTGTACAGGACACTAAGGATAATCACAAGGCTTTCTTTAGTTATGGTAGGAACCTGGGTGGGAATTCACAGATATGCTCAGAATTAGTCCAAAATGACAAACAATACACCAAACCCACAGACATTGCCAACATCTGAGCTGACAGGTTCAGTGCAACCCCCCCCCCTCCCCACCAAAAGGGCAAATATCTATCCCAGCAGAGTGCTGGCCCCCTGACATCTCACATGCCCAGGTAACAGTCAGCCTCTCCAAAGCAAATCACACAGCATCAATGGGACCAGACAGTGTCCTGGGCTGTGTCCAACATGAACCCCAAGAAGAATTGAACACAGACATAAAACCACTGTTCAATCTCAGCCTTACCACAGGATATGTACCCAAAGAGCAGTGTACAGCAACAGTGGTCCCTCTCCACAAAGGTGGTGCCTCAATGGATACTGCAGACCATTGGACCAGAAGCCTGACAGGCTTGGTTTGCAAAGCTATGGAAAGGATCATCATGGACCTCAGAAATAAAGATATTGGGGACCTACAGACACTGGATCCTACCCAGTTTGGCTTTGTTAAGGGCATATCCTGCCTCTTAAACCTGGTTGAGTCATTTGAAACAGTCACCAAGGCCATTGATGGGGGGAAGGTGGTCCACACAGCCTACCTGGACCACGCAAAATCCTTCCATACAATACCCCACTTGGTCATTATAGATAAGCTCACCAGCTTCAATATAAACCCTTATGTCACTAGATGGCTTGCAAACTGGCTCAAGGACAGAACCAACATGGTCAGAAATGCTGGAGCCATATCAGTCCCCAAACCAGCTACAAATGGTATCCCACAAGGCTCAGTCCTGGGACCTCCCTTGTTTGGTATATATTTCTCGGAGGTACAGGCCAACACAGAAGGACTGTGGCTCAACAAGTTTGCAGATGACTGCAAACTGGGCACCATAATCGACCCTCCAGCTGACACAAGCATCCTACAAAAGGGCCTCATAGAAATAGACAACTGGTGCCAGAGCCATGTCCTCAAGCTAAACGCTAAAAAGTGTATAGTCATCCCCTTTGGCAAAAACTAAGTGCCCACAAATTACCACATAGGTGGTAACCCATTAAGTATGGAAGAAGTGATAAGGGACCTGGGGAACCAAGTTGACAGTAATTTCTCATTTGACAACCACGTGGCCAAAGTGTTTAGAAAAACATTTCATATAGCCCACCTAATCATGAAGGTATTCACATCTAGATCAGGGGAGGTCATCGTGCCTCTTTACTCATCCCTCATCAGGCCCATAATTGAGTACAATGCCCCTTGTGGGATGTACCTTATCAGACACCTGCAGCAGCTGAAAAGACCACAAAAGTACCTCACCAGGAGGATCAAAGGCTCAAACACATGCCATTTGCTGCCCGGTTAAAGAAACTGCAGCTCCACTCAGTGGCATACCGCCTGCCCAGAGGTGATCTGTGCCTGATGTATAAAGCCATGTCCAACCTGGAATCAATGGACATGCTGCACCTTGGAAAATCAGAATCCCATCAAGCTACGTGCTCAAGAGACCTGAACCTCAGGACTGAAATAAATCGGACATGCTGGAGTGACAGATTCATAACCCAGAGGCTCCCTCCACTCTTGAGTAAACTCCCACTCCAGGTTAGCCAGAGTCCCTCATTGACTCTCTTCAAGAGGAATCTGGATGAGTGGATGGGAGATTGTAGGTTTTCCCTGGGTATTGCTTCTATGTCATTGTTAGACAGAGGCACAGTATACTAACCTTGAAAAATGTCATGGCAAACTCCACTTAAAATGTGTGTTGAAAGCCAAACACACACTGGCTAGGATTATAAATGCCCTAGGGCAGATAGCCTAGTATGAACCTATGAACAGAATCACACACACCAACTAGTACAACTGTGGTCAATGTGGAGTAATGTATGGCAATGTCCACCCAAGTTGGTGAATACACAGCAATGTCGGACAAGCCTGGTTTAAGTAGGCCATAGCTGAACAAAATGCAACATGCTCATAGTTGCCCAAATGGCCCTTAACCAGTCTGGTCTGCTCAGTATGAACATTTAAAGCAGTGATGGGACTCAAACCCATGATACTGAAAGTACTGAACCACTACACCATGACAGTATTGCAGTGTTCAGCCAGTATGAAAGAATGTTGACAAGTCTTTGCAAACTATCCCATGGAAACCCTGCAGGCACAGCACAATCCCTGTTGAGTTATGACACAAAGGAGTCTGGCAGTAAGAACACAACATGACTTCCAACACACACACAGTATAAATGTCAATATTGGTCATGTTCACACACACAGCCACAAATGTAGTGGACGTCAGATCACAACATATGGAAAGGTCACACTGGGCATGCTCACACACTTGGATAAATGAGACATATGTCAGGCAACAAACCATGGAAAGCCTGAACTGGGCATGCTCACACACTTAGGCCATGTCTGAGTATAGCAGTCGGCCACACATATCTGGCAGTTGTATGTGTTAAGTCAGGAACCTCCCATGATCCAGCAATCTGTCCTGTGCACACAGTTAAATGGCAACAGACAGATATATTAATATTCACAAGATAAATAAATAAATTGGAGTAAACCGCTTCTCCAACAAAACAGTTCAAATAATGGAATAAAATAGCGGAACGGAGAAGCGGAACACAGCAGAACACAGCAGAAAGCAGCAAAATCCTTGTAAGAAAATATATGATGCAAGGTGTCAATGCAGCTCAGTTCAAGTGAGGAATAGGTACTCCGTAAACTGTTAAAAGCTTTTATTGATAGCAATGAGTGAGCGCTTTCACCTATTACAGGCTTCTTCAGACTCAAGACAAATTGTGTTAAACAATCAATGATATATATACCCTAAAACTAGCGGGAAAAGCAATCATGAGCTTTAACTGATTCTCACTTAACAGTCAATAATACGGTGTTCAGATGCAATAAATAACATAGCATAATAATATAGAAGCACACAATATAAAAATACAAAAGTAATATATAAGATACAAAGCCCTCAAAACCTATTTAAAATTATTCTATCTAGATCTTTAAAAATATATAAAAAGTATATAAAGTACTTATGTACTAAACAAACAACTACAGAGAAAATGGAAAATGTGCATCCCCCTTATGTTTTCCGCAATATTATTAAGGGACAGGCCACCAGGGCGTCTAGGTACAATCCTAGCGACTCTGGTTTTGATCAGGATATGAGAACTTTGCAACAGAGATTATTGCATCGGGGCTATACAATATATGATATACATAAAGGCACTGATGCTATGTCAGATCTCAGATTGGGTACTGCTACTCCATATTTTTCAGAGCAATATATTGATATTAATCAATCAATACAAACAAAACAAACTGCATCACAGAAGACACCCTTTTCTATTTTTTACACTACTGATGTCCATGATATTCAGGATGTAGTCAGAGACCATTGGAAGGTCCTTATGGCAGATCCCCATATCAAAAACACTTTGGGTGACACCCCAATATTTAGGTACAGGAATAAGAAAAATCTTAAAAGATTGTTATGTGACAGGATACCTACGAACTCATCACTTTCTGTACCATCTTGTGGGACACACAGCTGTGGACATTGCAATTTTTGCAATTATATTAATACTAATTCCATTTTTATACATCCAGTCACTAATCGCTCACACTTTTTGAAGGCTTATGGGAATTGTATGTCTACTCATATTGTCTATCTTGCCTGTTGCTCCATCTGTTCCTTCTACGTTGGCAAAACCAACAGGACCTTTAGGGATCGTATAAGAGAACATCTATACAGCATTAGGATGGCACACAAAAGTAATGCTTTAGCTAGACATGTACTTGAGTGTGGCCCCTCACATGTCTTTAACTTTAGGATTCTAGAGACAGTTAATGTTAGTAGTATGGGAGGAGATATAAGGACGCATACAGAGGGAAGAGAGAACTTCTGGATCATGAGATTCAGATCTGACAATCCCCCTGGATTGAACGTGAAGTTATCAGTCAAACCATTTCTAAAAATGAGGAGACTAAAAGTTTATACATAACAGTCCTTATATATAACAGTTTACATATTGATGTTCTATTGTGATATATTGTGTATACATTGAATGTAACATCATTCTTTATTTATATACTATTAGATTCTGTCAAGGTTGGGTGGTTGTTTATTTTCCATTTTCTCTGTGGTTGTTTGTTTAGTACATAAGTACTTTATATACTTTTTATATATTTTTAAAGATCTAGATAGAATAATTTTAAATAGGTTTTGAGGGCTTTGTATCTTATATATTACTTTTGTATTTTTATATTGTGTGCTTCTATATTATTATGCTATGTTATTTATTGCATCTGAACACCGTATTATTGACTGTTAAGTGAGAATCAGTTAAAGCTCATGATTGCTTTTCCCGCTAGTTTTAGGGTATATATATCATTGATTGTTTAACACAATTTGTCTTGAGTCTGAAGAAGCCTGTAATAGGTGAAAGCGCTCACTCATTGCTATCAATAAAAGCTTTTAACAGTTTACGGAGTACCTATTCCTCACTTGAACTGAGCTGCATTGACATCTTGCATCATATATTTTCTTACAAGGATTTTGCTGCTTTCTGCTGTGTTCCGCTTCTCCGTTCCGCTATTTTATTCCATTATCAGATATATTAATATACTGGAACCCTGTCATGATCAAACATGTTACGCAGATACACAAGGTGTTCATAGAAACTGGGAAAGCTACGGCAATAAAGACCTGCAAACAGCATCAGCAACAAATATTGTGCATCCCCAACATAAACATAGGTGCAGAGGTCGATGCTAGGCTGTCTGCCCTAGGGAATTCATAAGCCTAGGCAGAGTGTATTTGGCGTCTGCCTCCCCAGTAGAGTAGCCTACTGTGCCTCTGTAAAGTAGGTCACAGAAGGCACCCTTCAAGGCTAGTTTGCTGTGCCTCTGTCAAGCAGGGACACAGTGGAGATCCCAGGGGTGAATATGCAATTTCCCATCCATGCGGCTGGATTTTGCTGGAAGAGGGTTGGTGAGGGGCTATGTCTAACTTTAATTGGAATTCAATTCCAGAGTGAGGGGAGCCTCTGGGTAATGAATCTGTCCGTGCAGCATGTCCTATTTAGTTTTGTGCTGAGGTTTAAGTCCATGGAGTGTGTAGCTTTAAGGGTCTTGGATGTTATGAGATGGAGCATGTCCATTACTTCTGGGTTTGACATGGCTGTGTACGTCAGGCATAGATTACCTCTGAGTAGGCGTTAAGCAACTGAGTAGAGCTGGAGATCCGTTAGTTGAGATGCATAGGACATCTGTGTGTAGCCCATGATCCTCTTGGGGAGGTACTGTTGTGGACACTGTAGTTGCTGCAGGTGTTGGGTAAGGTACACCCCAAAAGGGCCATTGTAGTCAAACATGGGCCTGATGAGTGACTAGTAGAGGGCCACAATGACCTCCCATGATCTACATGCAAACCCCCATGTGATAAGGAGGGCTATATGAAGGTCTTTGCAATGACTCTGTCAATGTGATTAGCAAAGGAGAGGTTACGATCTATGTTGGTCCCCAAATCTGTAAATACATCTTCTGTACTTAATGGATTACCACTTATGTGGTGATTTGTGTGCACCTTGTTTTCCCCAAAGGGGATGACTATATATGTCTTAGCATTTAGCACAAGGCCATGGCTCTGGCAACAAGCATCCATCTCTGTGAGACCCTTATGGAGGAAGCATATGTCAGCTGCAGTGTTGCTTATGGCCCCCGGTTAGCAACCATCTGTGACGTTTGTTAGACATAATCCCCCCGTGTTAGTCTGAACCTCAGAGAAGTACATACCGAACAGGACAGGTCCCACAACTGAGCCCAGTGAGACACCAGTTGTACTTGGTCTGGAATTGGACATGGCACCTGCAATTCTGACCATGTGGTTTTCATCCCTGAGGCAGATAGCAACACATCTAGTGATATAGGGGTTGATATTTAAGCTGGTAAGCATATGTATGATGCCTGAGCGGGGTATTGTGTTGCAGGCTTCTGCAAGGTACAGGTAGACTGTGTGAACTACCTTGCCCTCATCCATGGCTTCAGTAACCGTTTCAAAGATATAAACTATGTGTAAGAGGCAAGATCTGCCCTTAACAAAACTGAATTGTGTATGATCCACTGTCTGGAGGCTCACAATGTTTTGGATTATGACTTCCATGATAATACGCTCCAAAGCTTTTTCTACCACACTAGTCAGGCTTATGGGGTGATAGTTCCTGTGGTCCTTTGTGGCACCACCTTTGTGGAGTGGGAGCACTGTATGTGTATGCCATTCTCAGGGTACATATCCTGTAGTAAGGCTAAGTTGGAACAGTGACTTAATGTGAGTGTTCAGTTCTACTCAGAGCTCGTGTAGGACACAGCCTGGGACACCGTTCCACCCCATACATATGCTGTGTTATTTGCTGTGGCGAGGGCACCTTTCACCTGTGCATCTGTGATGTCAGGGAGGTTACATTCATTTGGGATGGGCATCTGTACCCTTGGGGGTAAGGGGAGGGGACATTTGTGCAGACTCTGTCTGCCAGGGTGTAGGCTATGTCTGTAGGTTTGGCATATTTTGTGCTGTTATGCAACAATTCAGAGCATATCTGTGTTGTTTCCACACATATTCCTGACATAACTAAAGAAGGCCTTGTGATTATCTGTAGTGTCTGGTCAATTTCACTGTCAAAATGTGCAAGTGATGATTATATGAGGGATTGAAGTGTCTTGCCAATACTGTTCAGAGATGTCCTCCCTCTGTGGGATATTGCTCTGTTATGTAGTAGCTTCCTCCTTCTGTTGTACAGCTTATATATGGCGGGTCAACCAGACAGGTCTCCTGTTTTGGAGGAGTCATGGTTTTATTTGGGATAGCATGATCAATGCATACCTGCAGGTGCTCATACAATGCGTTTGTAAAGGATTCTGCAGATTGGGCTGTATTATCCTCCAGCACAGGGCCTTTGAAGTATTCCACCCCAGTCTTCACAAGTGCAAAGTCTGCTTTTGAGAAATTCTTTACAGTGATTTCCTTGGCTGGGGGTGGGTATGGGATATGGATGTCCAGGGAAAGTTGTTTATGGTCTGATCTTAACAATGAGGGTTCTACCTCTGGTGTGGAACATAGAGTCCCCATGTTGGTGATGATCAGGTCCAATATGTATTCCCCCTTGTGGGTGAGGTGACTGATTGTGCCATAGCACATGGATCCACACATTGTGGTGGCTGTAGGGTGATGTTGTTGAGGGTCTGAGTAGTATCCCCAGTCAATATTTGTGTACCTGAAGTCAACCATTATAATGGTGTGTGTGAAGACCTTCATATCCTACATTATTCCCAGGAAAGCCGGGTGCAGTTCCTGGGTATGGAGGGTGGTCTGAACTACACACCAAACCAAAAGGCGGTTTTGCACAATGGTAGTTGTATATGTATGGCCTGTCATGCTTAGTGCAGTGGTACCAACCCAGAGGTGTGTGTATCTGTGATGTATATGGATACACCCCCTACTTGTGTTGTGTGTTACAAGTCCTGTGGTCATGAAGCATGGTATAGAACATAACCTGGCAGTGCCAGTGTGCATATGTGACCCTGAACTAGGCGTCTGTTAATGCACAGATATTGTTATCCCCCATACTGAGGGATAGTAAAAGATGTACATTCCTCTTTGGAAAGACTGATGATGTCAGCACACTATAAATACAGCAGGAGAAGGGAAATCATCCAGTAATGCGAATAGCACTCTGTGCTAATGCGTCTCTCTCAAGTATCATAACATAGTTAGGTAGGGGTTTGAATCCTGCAAATGCTGTGTGTGTGTGTGTGTGTGTGTGTGTGTGTGTGTGTGTGTGTGTGTGTGTGTGTGTGAGTTGGCAGGGGGCGGGTGTATGTATGCAAGTCTCTGTGAAAGGAATGGCCTTTTTGAAGACTGGGATAACACACTAAAAGATGCACATTCCTCTTTGGAAAAACTGATGATGTCAGCACCCTATAAATACAGCAGGAGAAGGGAAATCATCCAGTAATGTGAATAGCGTGCTGTGCTAATGCGTCTCTCTCAAGTATCATAACATAGTTAAGTAGGGATTTGAATCCTACAAATGACATGTGTGTGTTTGTCAATGTGTTGTGTGTTTTGCTTTTATTATTGTATGACATATTATTATAACAGTAATTTCAATGCACACATCAGGTATGTGTGTGCCACATACAGATATGTACCTGTGACCTTTAATAGTTCCTATGTGTGAAGCCTGCCTCATATGATTACAGTTCTTACCTTTGCCAGCATGTGCCGCAGCTTACCAGACCTTAGGCCATACATGTATGTTGGTGACAATGCAGGCTACTGCAGTGATCTGTGTCCTAGGCCAACTATGTGACACACCCATGAAAGCTTGGATAGATTAATGTGGGTGAGGGTTCATGTCTGGAGTATATGTCAGACATGTTAAAACACAGCAAAGTCTGTGAGTGATGGACATCCAGTGTAGGTGTATGGCAACTGTTGCCGATATGCATACAGACACCGTCTTGCTTAGGTGATACACCGAGGGACTGCAGAATACCTTTGGAAATATGAATATCACAGGATAGACAAGATAACACTTGTCCACATGTACACACCATTACCTGTTCTACATGATGGGTGCCACCACCTACATGGTACTGTTGGAATACTATGTTAACTACATGCCGATGACAATGCTACAGTTGCGTTACAACAATACAGCATGGCTTGGACAACAGGTATCTGTCTGTATGATACCCTTGTGGTGGTTAGGTGTGTCATGTGTAGAATGCATTGTAGGCCACTGTATGCATTTGCAGTCGTGGATGGACATATCCGTAGTGTGTTGACATGTACGTGAGACTGCTATATGCCAAAGAGTATTGTTCCCAGGGATGTGTGGGGCTCAGTAAGAATGGCTACTGGTATAGTGTAGTACTGCAGGGATATCACTGACACCAGGTTTCTACATCTGTGTATCAGTTGAGGAGACACCATGTAATGACCACTGAATTTCAGGCTATGTAGGCTGTGTATAGTACCAGAATGCAGACCATTGACATTTGGAAACCGTATCACCCACAGTATACTGTCAAACCATGTCATGTTCCATGCTAACCACGTTCACAAATGTACACCTGCAACTCTGTGCTGCAAACATCACACATGTACTGTCCACACCCCAACACATGCAGGCACAGGTACACACAACAGCCATGTGGCACATGTGCAGACAGTACACTTTGGGAATTAACACTGGTGTATACAAAACTACAAAGACAATCATAGTTAATGCATCATGCATGCACGAATATACCCACAATGATATCATTACACTGTACTGTTAACAACATATTAGTACTACAGTGCTATGTAGTCACCCTGTGCATCAGCACCATGCTATCCTGTTCCTGCATACAGATGGCAGGAGGTGGCACAGTTTCATCATATGCACAGGGTGTGTACTTGGTTTGCCAGAGTCTGCCATTGACACATCCAATCGACATGTATGTGTGTGTGTGTTAGTGAGGGACAACAGTACAACATGGGGCAATGTTGATGCAATGTGTGTGTGTGTATGTGTTAGCCCTAGGTGTTAGCATTATGTGTGTGTGTGTGTGTGTATGCATGCACACAGTTCCACCATGTGGCTGCCATATATGGGCGTTTGTGGACAGCCACAGACTGTACCTGCCAGGACATACAGTTCACTGTCTCTGGCCACGGACACAGTACCTGTGCCTGGCAGGGGTGCTACGGACAGTATCAGGTACTAAACCAGACTGGGTACTGTCATCAGAAGCAGTGGGTTGTTGACTGGACACATGTCCCTGCTGGGACTGTTCAGAGCCATGTGCACGTGGTCTTTTAGGACGGTCTAATGACAGCACAGACCCAGCATTGCTGGGGCTGGTACTGGCACTATGGGAGCGGCTGCGGGTTTGATGTCATCCACGACGACTGCCAGCTGATGATGTTGCTGGCATACGTCCACGTCGATGCCTCAACCGTCCTGCACTGTCCTGGCTCCTGGACATGCAGTTGTGGAAGAGATCTAATGTGTCCTCCCAACGTCTATCAATGACCTCGCTGAAATTATGGATGGCAGCCGCAACATCACGCATAGTGTCATTCATAGCGGTGCGATGTGCTCTAAGCTCCCTCAGACCTTGTCTAGTGTACCGTTCCATACATGCCTGTGCCTGCATTACAGCCCAGAACATAGCTGAGGTTGAAAGACCTCTGTGGGCACGTCTGACAGGGGCAGTACAACCACGGATGCTCCCACGAGAACCCCTGGACATCTGCCTGTGTGGTACCATGTCAGGAATCTGGCCATAGCTGCTGTGAGGGGATGCATGTGCCAATGATACCACACTACCCTGGTCAATGCCCACTGTATGCTGTCCCTCACCTAAGGACATTGGTGACAATGGATGTATCGGCAGGATGACTGTGCGCATTGATGGGGTTGACTGTTGTGTAGTGTCGATTGGCTGACCAACGACAGACCCTGTCACACCTCCCTGTGCCATTACACATGTATCATCATTATCACTATCCCCAGCAGTGGCTTCAGGTTCCCTGCTGCACTCCACCAGAGCAACATCAGAACCTGTGAGAGGAAGATAGGAAACACAGTTTACAAATGTGTACATGATGTTAGCACACAGGCACACAAGCTCACAGGCACACATGCACACATGCACAGGCACACAGGCGCACATGCACACAGGCACACTCCTCAGTACAGCAGATACAAACACAGACACACCTGCAATCCAACACATACACAATACTGTTGAGGGTGGGTGACAGTATCACAAGGAAAAACATCACTGCACACATGTCAGCATGCAGATTATGTGTTGCACAGGAACATGCAGTGCAAGTGTAGACAGCCCTTGTTAATAACAGTATACATGTACTTGATGTTTGTGTGTAGTTGTTCAGTGATTGTCTCCACCCTGGGACACAATGTGTACAAGGACATAACAATGTTGTGCAAGTGTTACAAGCTGTGGGTGCATATATTTGCGTGCACACACACACACACACACACACACACACACACACACACACACACACACACACACACACACACACACAACACATGACGGTGCTATGCAATAACTGCTGTGTGTACATTTGTGGTCAGTGGAACTGGATGTGGTGTAGTAACGTGAGCCAAGATCAACATGCTTCTTGTGGTCAGTCAACAATAATAATGTGTGCCAGACAGGCAGCTAGCATGCTGTACCTGACGTGCAGTAACATGACTACATCCACAATTACACAGCCGCTTGTTACATGGGTGTGTAAGGTGGCCATTAGTGAGCATTGCCTTACATGAATGTATTATTTGTTCAAGACTGTTGCACAAAGACATGATAGGCCTCTACCCCTCAGGTATATTATGTGTGCTGCATAGAGGATAAGTGGGATACTGAAGGGTGGCCATACAGCAGGTGTCATAATTGGACATGTGTAGCAGGCTAAGGTGTAGTGTCTATGCCAAACATGTGTGTGTTGTGTAAATGTGTATCAGGTATGCCTAAACAATGTCCAGTACTGTGTTGCCACACATGTGTCATGCTCTATGTATTGCATGTGAGTGAGGCAGCTACTGAGAATAATGGGATATGCATAGTCTCACAGCAAACATGCACAGCATGCATTATGTGTAGGTGTGTTACATGTGCACACACTACACCTACATATGACATGCACATGTCATTAGCAATTGTATTGTTATTACACACTCACCAGCATGGATTGGCTGCCTTGCTGTCACTCCAGAGGGACCTGCAAAAATATGACAGTGATTGCCAGTGGCCACAACTGTGCTATTGATACTGTCAGTATGATAAAGTACAGTAGTACAACAGGTGGCTTTCACAGGTGTACAGATTATGCTCAGAATATCAATCTTGCAGAAGAATAGGTAGGTTAACAGCTACACACACAGTACATATCTCACACACGCATAAACTACCATTACAGAGAACAGTCAACTACAGATATGGCATGTTACCTGCACACTCCATTTCAACATGCTGAGTGGCTCCGGCCTCCATGATGACACATGTTTGTGGATGATGTTGTTGTTGGCCTGGAGCCACAACATTTAGGAGGTGCTCCTCCACACTGGTGAGGGGGGGTGGATAGGTACCCCACCACCTGTAGCAAGCTGTTGTCTGTGGATATCAGACGCATGCTGCCAGACATGTCTAATTAAATCACTGCAGTGATGGCATACCTGCTCATATGTCCGGTTAAGCATGCCTATGTCATTTACCCGACAGACAAGATTTTGCCACAATGCAGCCCTCTCATGCTGGTTCTGGCTGGTCCTGGGAAACAGCACAGAGAAATTCTGCACCAGGCTCTGGTGGATCTCCTGATCCCCTGCTGCTGTATAAGGTGGGTTACGCTGATGCACAATCACCCTGGAAGGAAAAGAAAACTATGTAAGCAAGTCATGTGGCACACTTAATATTATAATGTACTGGTATCACTTAACTGACATATATAACATCTGTCTGTCTATCAGGGGATACACATGTTCAATACCACATATCAGTGCTCAGCCCACAACTGTCTGACAGTGCCTGCCACACTCCATACAACAAACTAGTATACACCAGCACTCGGCACACTGTTTGGGATACAATGCACAACCTCACACTGGGGGTATGTATTAAGCTAATGGATGAAGAATATTGTCATCCCATGCAATGAATGCAATGCACATTTACAGTTTCAATGGTAATCCACCCTAGTCTTTGATGCCATACCCCTACCTGACATATGTGCACAGTTGTTAATATAGCCAGCATACTGCTGTCACAGAGTATACATGCTGCCAGGTACACACACATACCCTGTAACACACATGTGATTGCAGCCATGGTACAGGCATCATTACACATACATACAACACACAAATGTATGACGACACAGATGAGCATTAACTGTGTACCTTATAGTACTGTGTGCCCCTACTTACAGATACCTATGCATGAGGTATGTAATCTGTGCAGACTACAGGAAACACACCAGACAGTGTTACCAGGGAATGTGAACATACACCATACTGTAGTGTATAGGCCTACAACATCAGGTAGTACAACAGTTTATATGTGAGCTGGATTCAACAGCAGTACCACTTACTGAGCATACATGTATTGCTTCTGCCTACAATGGGACACCGCAGTCGTACATAGGGAACTGCAGCACAACATATGCCAATCTACTATGTTTGCATCCAGATAACTGACACATCTTTCTCTGGCCTCACACCTACGACACAAACTACCATGACAGACAAACTCATGCTAAGCTATCACACCTTTACAGACCTTGCACACAGTCAGTGTCACACTCATTCAACCTCACATAGCTGGTATTGCACTGAGTACATATGTGTGTGTGCATTGTATCATAGGTAGATACTATTGCTATTGGCCCTGGGCCTAGGGCAGCCTAGCCATATGCTACCCTGCCCTTTGGGACACACGTAATGCGAGTTTACTTGCTCCTGTGAAATGGTTACACAGAGGTGACTCACAGGGCATATTACCTATCTCCATAACATTCATCATGGGTATGTATGACATCTACTAATAAGGAGCCTTGTTTGTTAATGCTGGGTGGTTTAGTCCAGGGTATGGCATATTTGTGTATAGAAATCTGTACCTCCAGCATGTGCTGTTTAGTGCGGTGACAAGGATTAGGGCCCTAGGTCATGTAGGCTGGACGGATTGTGAGGTGTTGCCATGGTGGTTGGCCGACTGGTATGGGTGTGACATAACTCTATGTCCAGCAGTGGTAACCTCTGTGTAGGAAGTATGCAAGGTGCTCTAGCTGTGGTTTTGTGAGTCAGTCTGCATAGGGAATGTGTTTGAGGGCATTATCAGTCTTTGTTAGGTATGTCTGTGGCCTTTCCACTTGCTGTAGTTCTCATGGGAAGGACATACTGCATAGGACATTGTGAGGTGTAGAGGGGCACACTGACTTACATTTCCCTAGCTGACACACCTTTTGTGATGACACATACCATGTACAGGGATTACAAGACTAGTGTGCCACTGTGGATATCAAAGGGGAGGCTATTTTACACCTGTGTCCCATGTTCCCTTCTGACACCTCCAGTGGTAGTCAGGCAACCAGCTATATTGTAGTTAGTGGGTAACATGTTTTGGAATGGGGTATGGTACTGCAGTATCAACAGTGGTGTTCAGTCCATGCCTTGGTCACCAGGCACCTGTTGCAGTACATCTGCCCCTATGTCCCCCTCTCTCACTCTCTCTTTATATATATATATATATATATACATATCCATATATATATATATATATATATATATACATCACTCTATATAACTATATATATATATATATATATATATATATATATATATACACACCACTCTATATAACTATATATATATATATATATATATATATATATATATATATATATATATATATATATATATATACATATCTAAAGACATTCATATCTATCTGTATATATGTATGTATCTACATATATATCTATAAATGTATCTATTATATCTATATGTATATACATATTCTATCTATCTATATATCTCTATCTATCTATACATACCTCTCTATGTATATATATATATATATATATATATATATATATATATATATATATATATATACACACACACACTTCTAAACATCCATTGCTGTACATATACATGCACATGTAGGCACATAGACTGCCCACCTTTCATGGTGGGAATATCACTTCTGAAACAGTTGTGAGACATACCATTCTGTAATGATATTGCACAGTGTTGTGCAGAATGCATTATGCTGTCCTCAGGCCGTACAGCTGTAGCAGGCCTCACTGGCTCAGTCCCACAGAAGTTCACCACCACATGACGTATACCTGCACTGCATGCTGTTTTCAATGCCACACACTACAACCTACATTGATATGTGCACATAGCAACCTTCAACTACATATGTATGTCCAGCCTTCACTAACAGTTGCAGTATGTCCCTTGCCCTATGCACATCTGCATATACATATAGATACAGACTGCTAACACGTATGGAGAGTTCACAGTATGTAGATTATTAGATTATGTAGTTTACATTACCTTTGTCTCTGACAGCTTTTTTCTTTTGGCTTGCTGGCTGGCCTGCTTGCTGGCCTGTTTGCTGGCTTGCCTGCTGGCTTGCTTGCTGGCTTTTTTTTTTTGGTCTGTGTCTCTGTCTCTGTCTCTATCTATATCTCTCTCTCCCTCCAGTTGCTGCAATGATATTATTGCATGTGTGGACTGGCAGTACAGGCTGCTTTTGTAGGTATCTGCATATGTGCATGTGAAGGCCTCAGCACCAACTGGTGGCCAGCATTTAGTAATTGCATGCAGCCTGCTGTGTGGTAATTGCAGTTCTCACTGTGATTTCAGGACACTGCTATAAAATGATAGGTTAGGTACGCATAGGCCTTTCAGTTTTGCAAGGTGGGGACCATGCTGGTTTGCTGTGGACACTGTTGTGTCAGTCAGAAGGTTGGTATATCTCTCATTTCTGAGGCTGTGTTGTAGCCACTGAAATGCATGTTGTACTGAAACCTGACTGTTGCTTCTTCCAGTGCACTCTTCTCAGTGTGTATGTTAACTCACACCTGCTAATGCTAACACTGTTTACATGGGAGTATGTACTTTCCTGTGGGATTTGTGGATTAACTGGCATACAACAGTGGTTCTTGTAATGTGTTGCTATGGCTTTTCTATTTTCCCTTTACATTCACTCCTTGAATGCCTGATATTTGTCTTTACTGGAATGTGTTGCTATGGCTTTCCTATTTTCCATTTACATTCACTACTTGTAATGCATGATATATTTCTTTCAGCACTAAGTTCTTATATGTTTGCTGTGGCTTGGTGGTACTTCATGCAGTCTGGTGAGCCCAAGGTCTGGGGTTTGACACTTATAAAGGTATTTTATTTTGCTGCTGAGCAGTACTGGGGCCTTGTCATACAGAGTGAATAAGGCACATTTAAACAGTTGTAAGCGGGAAGCAGGAAGTCAGTGGGGACACCACCTAGGGATGTGCAGGCTGGGTGTACGAAGGTCCATAGCTGCACATTTCTTTAACTGCAATAGCTGTACATATGTTTGACATTTGCTGTGACATTTTAAACCTTCCACCCCTGAGAGAGGGGTGAGGACAACTAAGTATATTGTACTAACAATTATGAATATCAGGCACATGCAGTGCTTGTGAAGTGCTATACTGTCATTAGTATGTTAGATGGCTACATCCTTTGATATTTCTGTGTTGTACTCCTACATAAGGGCATGCTTGTGGAAGTAATTCTACAGCTATTTGCAGAGTGTTTAACAGCAGACAGGCTGATATGCCTGTGTGTTTCTGACACTTCCAGGCCTGAGATACTCTCAGGTATATATTTGACCAGCCTCAGGGAAAGGTACATATCAGTAGGATACACCCGTGATATATTTCAGATATTCTGCAGTTGTGACTGTGGGGAATTTTGAGCATATGTATTACTACACCATTTCTGACATGCAAGTAGTGTCTACTGTAAATTATTGACAGTTACCATTACGTGGGATTCCCCACCTTTCTGCCTACTGTGAGTACATTTCACAGGGAGTCAGTGGGGCACAGGTAACATTTGTTTGCAAATCAGGGACATCCCTGTCAATCAGTCACAGTTGGGAGGTCTGGTCTCTTAGCTATTCAAATATGGCGGTGTTTATCCTGCTCTGATACTGTGTGGGGTTTGTAAGGTGCTACTGTAACATTATTACCTACTAGCATGGCTGTTTCTCTTATCACACTAATGTAATGCAATTCCACAAGAATTGCCAGTAAAGATACACAGAACAAGCTTTGTGTAATGGCCTTCCTATTTTCCATTTACATTCACTCCTTGTATTTCGTGATATATTTCTTTCAGCACCAAGTTCTTGTATATCTGCTGTGGCTGAGTGGTAATTCATGCAGTCTAGTGTTTCCAAGGTCCTAACAGGGGTATTTTATTTTGCTGATGAGCAGACTACAGGCCTTGTCATACAGAGTGACTAAGGCACTTTTAAGCAGTTGTAAGCTGGTTTGCGTGCCGCTTAGCTAAGAGCACACAGGCGCACACCCGCTGACTACTGCTTAAAAATGCTTACTCCCGCTAACACCCACGCTATTTTCTTTTAAAGAAAAGAAAATGGGGAAATAGGAAAGTGGTGAAAAAGGGGGCACAAAGAGGGTAGGACGGTAGGAAAACAAGCTCGGGATGTGCAGGAAGGATGTAGGGAAGGCCCATAGCTGCCCAATTCTTTACCAACAACAGCTGTGCATATGTTAGAAATTTAGAGTGAATTGTGACACCTTCCACCCCTGAGAGAGGGGGTGAGGACAACAAAATATGTTGTACAGCCAATTGTAATTATCAGTTTACATGTCCAGCAGACATGTATGCAAAATGGGCAGCTATGTATGGGGCGTAATTTTTTGTGGGAACAGAGTGCCCTTTTTTATTTTTTTTTTCAGGTGGGAGTGGAATGTGAGGTACAGGAAGTAGGTATATTTGGGAAGGTAGGTTGGGGAGTTTAAGCGACAAGACAAACAAGACACATACAGGGGTGGAGTATGACACATGTGGGGGTAAACACAACTGATGGGGACAGATGTTTGGATATCGCAAGCCCATGAGCCCACAGATGGCAACAGTGGAACTGAGATCCCTATCCATGGGCGGTTACCACTGCGCCTTCACAGCCCAGGCCGGGGCTGTGCTGGGGGCTGGATAGGACGGGCAGTCACACCCGTGAGTTGCGCCACTCTCGCCTCAAGCTGGCATAGTGGATCAGTTACAGAACGCCTGATCTCACTATGCACCACAGACCGGACCCTATGGAGGGTGAGTGGAGGCTCTCCTCCGGCCACGCTTGCAGAGGGGGGACGAGCCCCATCCCCTACAGCGCTTCCACCTGAAGGTGGCACAGGGCCACCGAAGGAGGAGGTCCCGGCCTGGGCACTGGTGCCAGGTGCACTCGCCAGCTGAGGTGGGAGAGGTGGGTCTGCTGGAACCCGCCTTCCCTGTTGTCCTATGTTTAGCAGTATTTTATGGTATTTTGGGTTAGTAACAAACAACACCATCCATAATTAGTTGTAACAGCATGCATCAGTATTCCCATTAACCAAACACACATGAATTCCGAACATGGAGCAGCAAGCATAACACATGCATATTTAGAACAACAGTGGACATTCCAACAGCATGCATGGTTGATTGGTGGCAACAGGCCATCAGGTTTGGATATGTGAACAGGGCACATGCATCAACGTACATGCAGATATGTATAAACCAACAGGACAAATGTCCATGGGAATTAATTGTGAATACACATACCCAGTTTGGTGTGGAATGGCATAATTTGTGAAAATAGGGTAGGGTGGAGAAATATTACATTAACAATGTGAACTACCTATACATATACTGTACATTCCTAGTAGATGCAGATATATATCCCCTACATGTATTAGTACAGTTTCCTGTATGAAACCTTAGGAATGTTGGTGATGGGGATGTTACTGCTACATTAATATACATTCCATTTTTATTCATATATGTTCATATCTGGCTGTAAAGCATCTTGCTACATTTGATTTATATGGGTCTAGACAACTGTGGATGTTCAGCATTTCATACAACCATACTATCTCCATAATGCAAGGGTACAGCAACATATCCAAATTGTGGGATGGACACAGTCCAGGTTCTGTACTTTATTAAAGACATTTCACTCTTTGGTTGTGGCTGTCTCATTCATTTCATTATGTAGTGAATGCAGTATACCTTTATTCCAGACATATTACAGATGTCTTGGTAGCTTCAAACTCTCTTCCTCACACTCTCTCGCTTATTTTATATTTACATTTCAGGATAGTACTTAATTCTAGGCTTTATTAACATTTATTACTGGGTTACAACAATCCTTTCCAGTTGACTCACTTATTTCATATGGCAGAATTTACAAGGATGTATTCGACAGTTGTCTATCCTTTGTTGATTGATTACAACACTCATTTTCAGGCTGAAGCAGTTATCTGATATTACAATACAGGTGGAAACTCTATTTGAGACTTGTTTAATCTTTATTACTGGATTGCAATACTCTTTTCCAGGCTGCATCACTTATCTAATCTTACAATACTAGCAGAATCTTTCTTCTAGGCTTATTTGACCTTTATTACTGGGTTACAACACTGAACTCTTTTACAAACTGTCCCACTTATATTCTATAACAATACCAGCAGAATAATTACTAACCTGCCTGGTGGCGCAACCTCGACAGCCTATCAGCATAGGCTTGCCGATTCGAGGAACAAACACCTGCAGCTGTAATATAAATGAAGGAATATTGTAACATACCTATCCATACTATAGGCTAGGATAGCATTTCTTCCATACTTAATTACATGGATACTTAGTAGTGGGGCACTGGGCATTTGGCGGGCCTCCGGGATCCATCGGTTCAGTTGGTCCTCCTTTCATCGCTTCAGGTCTGCATGGTGGTGACGGACCTGTTCACCAGTCCTTGGAATGCCTGTGGCACTGGTGAGATCATGTGCCAACTGGTTCCACGCCTCTGCCTTATACGCTCCCCATTGAACCTGACCCTGCATGAGTTGCGCTTCATGATCATGGACTAGGAGCCAAACCATATATTTTGACTCCTCAACACCCCACCTTTGTGCTCTAAAGCAATTTCCCTCTCCTGCACCTGCCATCCTGACTGCAAATGGGTACCACAATCAGTTATGGTGTGTATTCCCGCCTATGGGGCTTATATATGCCGGTTTTCCTGCACTTATCTGTGATTGGCCTTTTTGGATATTTCTCTGCTTACAGCAAACCTGCTTTGTCATGGTTATATTTTCATTCATTCCTATATGTATGGTAATACTGTATTTCTCAGTACAACTGTCATGGCTTAGTGGTTCAGTACTTTGACTATGGTGCACAGTATCCCGGGTTTGATCCTTGCCATTGCTTTTTTATTTTACTACTGTCTAGACAGGCTAGTAGGTGTGTCTGTGTAAAGGCGGCTTTGCTACAGCTTGCTCAACGTTGCCCGACGGTAAGCTGGTTGGCGTGCTGTGCAGCTCTGCGCAAATGGCTTACGCTGGGTAACACGTTATTTAGCCATAAGCACTCATATTAAGCGCTTCTCAACTACGGGCACTCATATTAAGCTTGTTAAAGTGCTGCTCAGCTACGGGCACTCATATTAAGCTTGTTAAAGTACTGCTCAGCTACGGGAACTCATATTAAGCTTGTTAAAGCGCTGCTCAGCTACGGGCACTCATATTAAGCTTGTTAAAGCACTGCTCAGCTACAGGCAATTATGATCCTTTTTATATATACATAATATAGGTTTTGTTCAGAAATACATGGGCCATTTCATTACATTTTACTTAAATTAAATTTATATATATCGGGGAATTGTTTCATACTTATTTAAAGAAAAATGGAGGGGGATGTTGTGGGGCTCGAACCGTGACTACCTATTCTTTGGCGACGCCTAGGCTGCGCTATTGCTACTTTGCTTAATTTGCATATGTAGATCCTATATGCTTTTCAATGTCATATCTGCTAACTGTGGTTGAGCGAAGGGCATACCCGCGCAAACAAGCGCAAATGCGGGCAAACATTTTAGAAGTTATTAAAAAAAAAAAGGAAACTATTTTTACATTTTACATATTTTCAGTAGGGTTTAGTCTGTGGGGATGTGTGGTGTTGTGTTCCTTGACATTTCAGCAGACTCGCTCGTGGGTGTTTACTTTCAGGACTCTGACTCTTCTGGGGGCGTGTCCCTTTGCTTTACTCGGCAATCGGACATGCCCCCTACTTTACTACACGGACCATGTTAGACTTGGGTATGATTCAGCATGCCGTCATGAATATGCATGGCATGCTGACGTCATACCGTTCAACTGCAGCCTCCGAGTAAGACATATTAAGTCTTACACGGAGGTTTCATGAATCTGGCCCTATATCTTTTATACAGAATGTGTAAATGGTAAAATGCATGACTTAATAATTTTAAAATGCAGAACTTAATAATTAGACTCAATGATGATATGGTAAGACAAATGAGATCCAGAGAGAGTGCACTGAGAATACAAAGTAAGAAAAAATACAAAAACAAAAAAAAGCCAGTATATATATATATATATATATATATATATATATATATATATATATATATATATATATATATATATATATATATATATGTATATATATATGTATATATATATGTATATGTATATGTATATATATATATATGTATATGTATATATGTATATGTATATGTATATGTATATATATATATATATATATATATATATATATATATATATATATATATATGCATATGTGTGTGTGTATATGGATATACTTTCTTTACTCGAAAGTACGATACACCGAATTTTACTTACCCGGTCTGAATTTACAGAAGCTCCAGTTCAAAGAACGGACTGCCAAATTCCTTTCACAGGGAAAGTAACCACTTGACCACCATAGGGAACTGTGCCCTCTCTTCTGTGCAGTGCGATCTCGGAGTTGGTATATATAAGTAGGGGTGGTGTGGGGCAAAGCCCCCCCACTTTGGGGGACTTACATTTCCTCCATTTCATTTGGTTTCCATGGTGGTCAAGTGGTGCTTTCCCTATGAAAGGGATTAGTCCATTCATTCACTGAACTAGATATTTGGCAGATTCAGCTCGGGTAAGAATAATTCAGTGGATTGTACTTTCGTGTAAAGAAACTAGCTCCATATATATATATATATATATATATATATATATATATATATATATATATATATATATATAATACAGTGCAGTCATACATATAATAAATAAGCATATGCTCCTATGCTCATAGATAATATACACATAAAATGCCACACTATGAGACCAAGAAAAAAATCTTAAATGTATTCTATTATCCATTAAATCGCATGGTAAGTTAAATAACAGCTGTCATAATAGCAGTTGTAGGTAGAGTCAGTAAAGAGATGCTCTTTAAGTGCATCTTTCTAGCTTTTAATGGTTTCTAGGTTTTTGATGTCAGTAGACAGATGGTTCCAGGTAGGAGGTCCCAATCTAGAGAAGACTCTCTTACATACAGAAGTTAAAAATGGAGGGTGTACCAGAAATAAATCATTGCCCTGTGTATTTCTAAGCTCATAAAAGCTACTTGTAAAGATAGCTTCATTCTTACAGAAGGATACTGACTCTTCATTAGAACCTTATAGATTAGAGTACTTGGAGAAAAAGTGGTCCTATGACGCACTGAAAGCCAAATAGAATTTTAATTATTTTTTTTTAGCAAATTGCAAAAGGCAACTGAGGGCCTGCTATTAGAACTAATTTACAGATTTTATTTTCAGCAGTTTGTATTCCATAAATATTGTGGCCTGAAAGTATAAAGAGAAAAGTAAGGTTATGTTCCAATTTAGCTATTAAGATGTCTTAGCAATTTAAAATATATATATATTTTTAGCAATAGCCCTGCAAGCAGTGGATGAGAGGAGGTGACTGCTATTGTAACATAGGTTTAATTGAGCAAGAACATTAGTAGCTAAAATATCTGTATATGTGATGCAGGTGACTGTAGGGTCAGATATAAGGCCTGGGTACTGCTGTTCAATGACATTAGCTATTATATTCTCAATAAAATCTGTTAGGAGAAAAGGAGGGATAGTGAGTAATTTCTTGGCTGATGCAAAGACCATGACATTGGTTTTCTTAGGGTTAATTAGTAGTTTATCAGAAATGGACTTCCTCTACCTTAATCAGCAGGGTGCTTCCCAAATTTTAGATGCAACTACTTCCTTGGCACGTTCATGCAGTGGTGCTGCTATCCCTCTCTTATCACACATAACTCCCTTTTTATCTAAATCACTTTCCCACCTCCATCTTTCCTTACTCATTCCTAAGCAACCAAAAACCATGGACCTCCATCCCCAACTTGCCATCGGCTCATGATTCTCTAATATTAGCACTGTCCATTACCCCTGATGTATGACATCTATCGACTCGTGATTCTCTGTTAGCACTGTCCATCATCCCTGATGTATCACATCTATCGACTCATGATTCTCTAATGTTAGCACTGTCCATGACCCCTGATGTATCACATCTATCGGCTCATGATTCTCTAATGTTAGCACTGTCCATGACCCCTGATGTATCACATCTATCGGCTCATGATTCTCTGATATTAGCACTGTCCATCACCCCTGATGTATGACATCTATCGACTCATGATTCTCTAATGTTAGCACTGTCCATCACCCCTGATGTATCACATCTATCGGTTCATGATTCTCTTATATTAGCACTGTCCATCACCCCTGGTGTATCACATCTATCGGCTCATGATTCTCTAATATTAGCACTGTCCATCACCCCTGGTGTATCACATCTATCGGATCATGATTCTCTAATATTAGCACTGTCCATCACTCCTCATGTATGACATCTATCGCCTCATGATTCTCTTATATTAGCACTGTCCATCACCCCTGGTGTATCACATCTATCGGCTCATGATTCTCTAATATTAGCACTGTCCATCACTCCTCATATATGACATCTATCGGCTCATGATTCTCTTATATTACCACTGTCCATCACCCCTGGTGTATCACATCTATCGGCTCACGATTCTCTAATATTAGCACTGTCCATCACCCCTGCTGTGTCCCATTTATCGGCTCATGATTCTCTTATATTAGCACTGTCCATCACCCCTGGTGTACCACATCTATCGGCTCATGATTCTCTAATATTAGCACTGTCCATCACCCCTGATGTATCACATCTATCGGCTCATGATTCTCTAATATTAGCTCTGCCATCACCCCTGGTGTATCACATCTATCAGTTCATGATTCTCTTATATTAGCACTGTCCATCACCCCTGGTGTATCACATCTATCGGCTCATGATTCTCTAATATTAGCACTGTCCATCACCCCTGATGTATCACATCTATCGGCTCATGATTCTCTAATATTAGCACTGTCCATCACCCCTGGTGTATCACATCTATCGGCTCATGATTCTCTAATATTAGCACTGTCCATCACCCCTGATGTATCACATCTATCGGTTCATGATTCTCTAATATTAGCACTGTCCATCACTGCTCATGTATGACATCTATCGGCTCATGATTCTCTTATATTATCACTGTCCATCACCCCTGGTGTATCACATCTATCGGCTCATGATTCTCTAATATTAGCACTGTCCATCACTCCTCATGTATGACATCTATCGGCTCACGATTCTCTTATATTAGCACTGTCCATCACTCCTGGTGTATCACATCTATCGGCCCATGATTCTCTAATATTAGCACTGTCCATCACCCCTGCTGTGTCCCATTTATCGGCTCATGATTCTCTTATATTAGCACTGTCCATCACCCCTGGTGTATCACATCTATCGGCTCATGATTCTCTAATATTAGCACTGTCCATCGCCCCTGGTGTATCACATCTATCAGCTCATGATTCTCTAATATTAGCACTGTCCATCACCCCTGATGTATCACATCTATCGGTTCATGATTCTCTAATATTAGCACAGTCCATGACCCCTGATGTATCACATTGATCGGCTCATGATTCTCTAATATTAGCACTGTCCATCACCCCTGGTGTATCACATCTATCGGCTCATGATTCTCTAATATTAGCACTGTCCATCACCCCTGCTGTGTCCCATTTATCGGCTCATGATTCTCTTATATTAGCACTGTCCATGACCCCTGATGTATCACATCTATCGGCTCATGATTCTCTTATATTAGCACTGTCCATTGCCCCTGATGTATCACATCCATCGGCTCATGATTCTCTAATATTAGCACTGTCCATGACCCCTCATGTATGACATCTATCGGCTCATGATTCTCTAATATTAGCACTGTCCATCACCCCTGATTTATTACATCTATCGGTTCATGATTCTCTAATATTAGCACTGTCCATCGCCCCTGATGTATCACATTGATCGGCTCATGATTCTCTAATATTAGCACTGTTCATCACCCCTGATGTATCACATTGATCGGCTCATGATTCTCTAATATTAGCAGTGTCCATCACCCCTGATGTATCACATCCATCGGCTCATGATTCTCAATATTACACTGTCCATGACCCCTCATATATGACATCTATCGGCTCATGATTCTCTAATATTAGCACTGTCCATCACCCCTGGTGTATCACATCTATTGGCTCATGATTCTCTAATATTAGCACTGTCCATCGCCCCTGATTTATCACATCTATCGGCTCATGATTCTCTAATATGAGCACTGTCCATCACCCCTGATTTATCACATCTATCGGCTTATGATTCTTTAATATTAGCACCGTCCATGACCTCTGATGTATCACATCTATCGGCTCATGATTCTCTAATATTAGCACTGCCCATCACCCCTGATGTATCACATCTATAGGCTCATGATTCTCCCATATTAGCACTGCCCATCAGCCCTAATGTATCACATCTATCGGCTCATGATTCTCGAATGATAGCACAGTCAATGACCCCTGATGTATCACAACTATCGGCTCATGATTCTCTAATGTTAGTACTGTCCATCATCACTGATGTATCACACCTATCGGCTTATGATTCTGCATTATATATGCATCCATCACCCCTGATGTATCACATCTATCGGCTCATGATTCTCTAATGTTAGCACTGTCCATCACCCTTGATGTATCACATCTATCGGCTCATGATTCTCTAATATTGGCACTGTCCATCACCCCTGATGTATCACATCTATCGGCTCACGATTCTCTAATATTAGCACTGTCCATCACCCCTGCTGTGTCCCATTTATCGGCTCATGATTCTCTGATATTAGCACTATCCATCACCCCTGATGTATCACATCTATCGGCTCATGATTCTCTTATATTAGCACTGTCCATCACCCCTGATGTATCACATCTATCGGCTCATGATTCTCTAATATTAGCACTGTCCATCACCCCTGATGTATCACATCTATCGGCTCACGATTCTCTAATATTGGCACTGTCCATCACCCCTGAGGTATCACATCTATCGGCTCATGATTGTCTAATATTAGCACTGTCCATCACCCCTGATGTATCACATCTATCGGCTCATGATTCTCTAATGTTAGCACTGTCCATCACCCCTGATGTATGACATCTATCGACTCATGATTCTCTAATGTTAGCAGTGTCCATCACCCCTGATGTTTCACATCAATAGGCTCATGATTCTCTAATATTATCACTGTCGATCACCCCAAATGTATCACATCTATCGGCTCATGATTCTCTAATATTAGCACCGTCCATGACCCCTGATGTATCACATCCATCGGCTCATGATTCTCTAATATTAGCACTGTCCATGACCCCTGATGTATCACATCTATTGGCTCACGATTCTCTAATGTTAGCACTGTCCATCACTACTGATGCATCACATCTATCGGCTCATGGTTTGCTAATATTAGCACTGGCCATCACCCCTGATTTATCACATCTATCGGCTCATGATTCTCTATGTTAGCAGTGTCCATCACCACTGATGTATCACATCTATCGGCTCATGATTCTCTGTTAGCACTGTCCATCATCCCTGATCTATCAAATCTATCGGCTCATGATTCTCTAATACTAGCACTGTCCATCACCCCTGATGTATCACATCTATCAGCTCATGATTCTCTAATATTAGCACTGTCCATCACTCCTGATGTATCACATCTATCGGCTCATGATTCTCTAATATTAGCACTGTCCATCACCCCTGTTGTATCACATTGATCGGCTCATGATTCTCTAATATTAGCACTGTCCATCACCCCTGATGTATCACATCTATCGGCTCATGATTCTCTAATATTAGCACTGTCCATCACCCCTGATGTATCACATCTATCGGCTCATGATTCTCTAATGTTAGCACTGTCCATCGCCCCTGATGCATCACATCTATTGGCTCATGATTCTCTAATATTAGCACTGTCCATCACCCCTGATGTATCATATCTATCGGCTTATGATTCTCTAATATTAGCACAGTCCATGACCCCTGATGTATCACATTTATCAGCTCATGATTCTCTGATATTAGCACTGTCCATCCCCCCTGATGTATCATATCTATCGGCTCATGATTCTCTAATGTTAGCACCGTCCATGACCCCTGATGTATCTATCGGCTCATGATTCTCTGATATTAGCACTGTCCTTCACCCCTGATGTATCACATCTATCGGCTCATGATTCTCTAATGTTAGCACAGTCCATGACCCCTGATGTTTCACATCAATAGGCTCATGATTCTCTAATATTATCACTGTCGATCACCCCTAATGTATCACATCTATCGTCTCATGATTCTCTAATATTAGCACCGTCCATGACCCCTGATGTATCACATCTATCGGCTCATGATTCTCTAATGTTAGCACTGTCCATGACCCCTGCTGTGTCACATTTATCGGCTCATGATTCTCTGATATTAGCACTGTCCATCCCCCCTGATGTATCATATCTATCGGCTCATGATTCTCTAATGTTAGCACCGTCCATGACCCCTGATGTATCTATCGGCTCATGATTCTCTGATATTAGCACTGTCCATCGCCCCTGATGTATCATATCTATCGGCTCATGATTCTCTAATGTTAGCACTGTCCATCGCCCCTGATGCATCACATCTATTGGCTCATGATTCTCTAATATTAGCACTGTCCATCACCCCTGATGTATCATATCTATCGGCTTATGATTCTCTAATATTAGCACAGTCCATGACCCCTGATGTATCACATTTATCAGCTCATGATTCTCTGATATTAGCACTGTCCATCCCCCCTGATGTATCATATCTATCGGCTCATGATTCTCTAATGTTAGCACCGTCCATGACCCCTGATGTATCTATCGGCTCATGATTCTCTGATATTAGCACTGTCCATCGCCCCTGATGTATCACATCTATCGGCTCATGATTCTCTAATGTTAGCACAGTCCATGACCCCTGATGTTTCACATCAATAGGCTCATGATTCTCTAATATTAGCACTGTCGATCACCCCTAATGTATTACATCTATCGGCTCATGATTCTCTAATATTAGCACCGTCCTTGACCCCTGATGTATCACATCTATCGGCTCATGATTCTCTGATATTAGCAATGTCCATCCCCCCTGATGTATCATATCTATCGGCTCATGATTCTCTGATATTAGCACTGTCCATCCCCCCTGATGTATCATATCTATCGGCTCATGATTCTCTAATGTTAGCACCGTCCATGACCCCTGATGTATCTATCGGCTCATGATTCTCTGATATTAGCACTGTCCTTCACCCCTGATGTATCACATCTATCGGCTCATGATTCTCTAATGTTAGCACAGTCCATGACCCCTGATGTTTCACATCAATAGGCTCATGATTCTCTAATTTTATCACTGTCGATCACCCCTAATGTATCACATCTATCGGCTCATGATTCTCTAATGTTAGCACCGTCCATGACCCGTGATGTATCTATCGGCTCATGATTCTCTGATATTAGCACTGTCCATCACCCCTAATGTATCACATCTATCGGCTCATGATTCTCTAATATTAGCACCGTCCATGACCCCTGATGTATCACATCTATCGGCTCATGATTCTCTAATGTTAGCGCTGTCCATGACCCCTGATGTATCACATCTATCAGCTCATGATTCTCTAATGTTAGCACCGTCCATGACCCCTGATGTATCACATCTATCGGCTCGTGATTCTCTAATATTAGCACTGTCGATCACCCCTAATGTATCACATCTATCGGCTCATGATTCTCTAATGTTAGCACTGTCCATGACCCCTGATGTTTCACATCAATAGGCTCATGATTCTCTAATATTATTACTGTCGATCACCCCTAATGTATCACATCTATCGGCTCATGATTCTCTTATATTAGCACTGTCCATCCCCCCTGATGTATCACATCTATCGGCTCATGATTCTCTTATATTAGCACTGTCCATCACCCCTGGTGTATCACATCTATCGGCTCGTGATTCTCTAATGTTAGCAGTGTCCATCACCCCTGATGTATCACATCCATCGGCTCATGATTCTCTGATATTAGCACTGTCCATCCCCCCTGATGTATCATATCTATCAGCTCATGATTCTCTGATATTAGCACTGTCCATCCCCCCTGATGTATCATATCTATCGGCTCATGATTCTCTAATGTTAGCACCGTCCATGACCCCTGATGTATCTATCGGCTCATGATTCTCTAATATTAGCACTGTCCACCACCCCTGATGTATCACATCTATCGGCTCATGATTCTCTTATATTAGCACTGTCCATCACCCCTGATATATCACATCTATCGGCTCATGATTCTCTAATATTAGCACTGTCCATCACCCCTGATGTATCACATCTATCGGCTCATGATTCTCTAATATTAGCACTGTCTATCACCCCTGATGTATCACATCTATCGGCTCATGATTCTCTTATATTAGCACTGTCCATCACCCCTGATGTATCACATCTATCGGCTCATGATTCTTTAATATTAGCACTGTCCATCACCCCTGATGTTTCACATCAATAGGCTCATGATTCTCTGATATTAGCACTGTCCATCACCCCTGATGTATCACATCTATCGGCTCATGATTCTCTAATATTAGCACTGTCCATCACCCCTGCTGTGTGCCATTTATCGGCTCATGATTCTCTAATATTAGCACTGTCCATCACCCCTGATGTATCACATCTATCGGCTCATGATTCTCTAATATTAGCACTGTCCATCACCCCTGATTTATCACATCTATCGGCTCATGATTCTCTAATATGAGCACTGTCCATCACCCCTGATTTATCACATCTATCGGCTTATGATTCTTTAATATTAGCACCGTCCATGACCTCTGATGTATGACATCTATTGGCTCATGATTCTCTAATATTAACACTGTCCATGAGTTCTCAAGTTGTTCTTGGGCAGTGCCTCCTTTCTCTTCTGCCCTCCTCTTTGGGGTGTAGGACTTATGGGCTTGCACCCTAGGTTTGTTTATAAAAATATGAGAACATTGAAGCAAAGGCTCTGTTACCCAAAAAATCATGATCCACCTTGTGACTGAGTTATGTTTATTTGCACGCAATCTTTCATTGAAAATGTCTTTTGGTAATAACAAACTGTTAGATGTCTTTTTAAAAAGCCTAATATATATATATATATATATATATATGCCTTTTATACCTCCAGCTGTTGGAAGTATTCCTACATGCATGTGAGACTGATTTTATATAATTTTATTTGAAATGAAGAAACAGTTTATAACCAATGGTAATTTGACTAGTGATGAACAAAAAGCATTGTATGACTTGCAAGGTAATGGGGAAGTGGGTATTCGACCAGCAGACAAAGGGGGTCCAGTGGTGATGATGGACGCGAACTATTATGAAAGCATGAAATCAATGTTGCAGGATGAGAATGTATACAGAATTTTTAAGGTGAACATGGTAGGGAGGATGCAAGAACGCATTATGAATTCTCTTTATGAATGTTTTTGTATGGGCTTGATTAGTAGATAACTATATGAGTATTTCAAGGTTGCTCATCCCCTTGTTCCACAGCTTCATGGACTGCTGAAGATCCATAAAAATCTATTAAATCCTAGGTTTAGACTTATAGTAGTGGGGGGGTGGGTGGTTGACTGAGACCATCTCTATTTATTTGGACAGGCAACAGAGAAAGGTATTGGATGACTGTCATACAGTACTGAGAGACATTGAGCATTTTTTGCGTGAACTGTATCATGTGGTTACTGGTCCTACTGGGCAAATACCAGATATTCTTGTTACCTTGGATGTAGTGTCATTGTTTACATCTATATCCAATCAAGAGGGTATAACTACGGTGAAGTTGTACTGTACCAGGCATGGCCAATTGAGCGGCCAGCGTGTGGTTTTACTGAGTCATGGCAAAATGGGAGTATCACATTTTAAGTGTCGATAATGGGCATGTTTGCTTTTATCAACACGAAGTTGACCTCTTTTTAAGATGGAAAGGTAATGAACTGACATGGATGGCTTTTGTGTGTCTGTTGAATGAGAGTAGTAACTTTTTGAATTTCACCATGAAATTTTCAACTGAGAAAATTGATTTTTTTGGATGTGGAAGTGGTGAAAACAATGGATGGTAGTTTGTCCACTAAGATGCATAGAAAGGAATGTTATTGCCCAGCATTCCTGCATAGGGCTAGTATGCATCCACAACATATCTTCCCTAATATTGTAAAGGGTTAAGCAATGAGGGTATCATGTTTTACAAGAGTAAGGACTTTGAAAATGACTTGGAACATTTGAAAAATGAATTTATGACTAGGGGTTACACCCAGGCCGAGGTTAATATGGTATGTAATAAGGTTAATAACAAAAGGAATGATAGTGCTAAACCACACTTTTCTGGTAATAAGGTGCAAAGGGTGGGTACACGAAGGGGTACTAATGTTCCAGTTGTATTGTCATACACAAGTGATGTTAATAAGGTGAGAGGCATTGTACGGAAAAATTGGCATATTTTACAGGTTGATGGGAGGGCTGCAGGACTTGTGGGCTTGCACCCTAGGTTTGTTTATAAAAATATGATGACACTGAAGCAAAGGCTCTGTTACCCAAAAAATAAAGATCCACCTGGTGGGAGCCCCATCAGCACTAAGAAATGTGAAGCATGTGTTTTTGGAGAATTTATAGATGAATCCCGGTTTTTCAAGCACCCAGGAACAGGTTCCCTATGGCAGTTGAGAGCTTCAGCTGACTGTAACACAAAGAATGTTATTTATGTAGCACACTGTAAAATCTGCTTCAAGTTCTATGTAGGGAAAACTAACCGTAGGTTAAGGGAGTGGATAAGGGATCATCTATATTGCACTAAAAAAGGGCTTTGAATACAGTGCTCTGGCTAAGCATACATTGCTTGCAGAAGATGAGCATGTTTTTACTTTTCAAGTTTTACATGTTTTGAAGGAGAATGTCAGAATGGGTGATCTGACAAATAGAACTGAGAATATTTAACTGCAGTGGAGTCTGAGGCTGGGGGCTCATCGTTGGCTTGGACTGAATGATTCAGTCCCATTGAAACCTGTTTTGAAATCCAGGAAGCTGAAGTGATGGTGGCTGTGCTTTAGAGTAATGCAATAATATTTTACTTTAGGTTTGTATGCTTCTTGATGAGGGTATGTGTTTTTAAAGTGGTTGCTAGTTGTAATTTGTTTATTGTGTTTTAAAATTGTGTATCTAACTGACTGTTGAAGATGTAGGTTTGTCTGATGAAGCAGTGTTTATCATTGTGAAAACACTAACATATTTTTAATAAATCGCTGTCCTGTAGCAGTTTGGTGTGAATTTAAGTCTTCAGCAACTTGTTTCTGCCTTGTTTTAACATGGATTATTAACTGGGTTTGCTGTTTCTACATGTTAAGGAACAATGTTAACTGCTGAGCCAGTAAACTGGCTCTGAATGAACAAATCCAATGATGACCAAGTGGGAGGTACACACAATAATCTACTAAGGTGTTAACTTACTAATGAGCCACAGAGGAAGAAAAGAGACAGAGATGCACCAATAAAATCCTTGGATAACACCATGCCACACCACACAGCAGCAATCACACAAGTTTAAAGGGTAACAGTAGTGCAGTACTGCTACACAGGCCAGAGAGGTCAGACAGTGATAGCCAAGTAAAGGGCACTACAAGGTGCACAGGTGCCAAAGCATCGCTCTTACAACCAGGGCACAGTGACAGCTGAGCACTAAATGAGTGCATAGAAAACATAAAGGGTATTCTTTAATGCTGGACTGTTCTGCTGCCATTTAGCCAACTATTACAATGACAGATGACTCCAGTGTGCTATCTCAATACAGCTTTGTAGACAGCATGGATGCCACAGTATGGGTGAGTGGGTTCTAATGACAGGAAGCACCCAGACTGGATGGTACTGGGAGGGATGGTGCATACCAACACAGTAGGCAGCACCCAGAATGGTTGGCACAGGGGATTGATGGTGTGTACCAATACATGAGGCAGCACCCAGACTGGAAGGCACAGGGGGGTGGTGTGAACCAATACAGGAGGGAGCACCCAGAATGGATGGCACAGGGGAGGGATAGCATGTACCAATACATGAGGCAACATCCAGAATGGATGGCACAGGGGGAATGGTGTGTACCAATACAGGAGGCAGCACCCAGATTGGATGGCACAGGAGGGGATGATGTGCACCAATACAGGAGGCAGCGCTCAGAATGGATGGCACAGGGGAGTGATGGTGTATACCAATACAGGAGGCAACACCCAGACTGGATGGCACAGGGAAGGGATGGTGTGTACCAATACAGGAGGCAACACCCAGTCTGGATGGCACAGGGGGGGTGGTGTGTACCAATACAGGAGGCAGCACCCAGAATGGATGGCACAGGGGCGGTGTGTACCAATACAGGAGGCGACACCCAGACTGGATATTACAGGGGGAGGGATGCTGCACACCAATACAGGAGGCAACACTCAGAATGGATGACACAGGGGAGGGATGGTGTGTACCAATACAGCAGATATCAGGATAACAGCATACAAAACACACAATTGTTTCCTGGGAGATTGGGACTGCCATAAACATTACTTGACTTCAAAAAAACACTATGGAAGCATGCAATGACACCCATGGATAGACAATATTTACTAAGGTGTACACGGATAGGGTAATACTGCAATAAACTCATTTACTTATTTACAAATGAATTATAGCCAACAAAAACACTCAACCAAACTGTGCAAGGTCAACAGGCATGCCCTATCACACAATACTGTGTAACTATCAAATTTTTGGTGAACCATTTCTCAGGTCCAGAAGAATGCTTAAAGCTCCATTTTACATTGATGGCTGTCAATATATGACACTACTCAGGGATCTTACAATGATGCATACCTTTCACTTCAGGAATAGTGTACTAATTTATACTTGATTCAATTCTTGGGGAAGAGATTTCACCAAATGCTATGGGAGCAGGTGCAGGCAAGGACCGTCCATGAATGCCTGTGTGATTACTCATTTACATATATGAAAAGAGTTGCTATAAAAACACTTTTTTTAAATCACTTACATATGAACGTTATTTTCAAATTCAGGGTAGCAACTTATCCTGTGTGCAAACTGTTTGGGTATACTGCTTCGGGCATGCCGAATTGTCATGTTTACGTGATATGACAGAGAAGGAGTTTGTGTCAAACATTTCAAGTGACAAAGATGTTAAACTGAAGTATAGATAATGTCCATTTAGTCTCATCTACCAAAAAGAAGTTCCTAGAATTCTGGGATGGGTGTTAGTTGAACTTTAAGCTTTGACTTGTATTGCAGGCAGACCAAAGTGGGCTTTGATGGGTTCTGTGCCTCTGTTTCTCCCTAATTAAGGTTCTCCAAAATTATTCAAGATTTTTTCAGTTTGAGTAAATTATGACAAACATAATTCCTAGCTGCTTAGAGTACCTAGAATATTCCCTCCAGTTACTCAAACATACCTACTCTTTGCCTTCACTATGGGGGCTTGATAAGAGTACAGACAAACATAAATTGATAGGAGAATCCTAAGTAAAAGACCTGCACTGAGTTTTTAACTGAATCTAGAATACAAGCTGATGTTTAAAAGAGATAATTAGTAGGGTATATAAATATTGCATGATAAGTACAGGAATCAATCAGAGAAGGCCAGAAAAGATTGGGAAGAGAGATTAGATATGCAATCCACAAAGAAACAATGGGAGGACATATGCATGGTTCCCAAATATGCAACAAAATCAAGAAGATTTAGACTTTTTCCCTGGAAGTGTTTTCAGATACTTTTATATCCCAAGCAGACTCCAAAGAATTTTTCAAGTAGACAGCAAATGTTGGGAGGTCAGATGGGGAAGAAATATGTATCTGGGAACATATGTTTTGGGGTATAATGAGGTGGCAGACTTTAAAAATTCCCTACAGAGTACTCTGTCAGGAACACTGGGTGAGCAAATGAGTGTAACTAGGAAAATTATTTTTGGGATACAGCATGTGACTTGCCTAGACACAGTATGGCCTTTGTTAATTTTAATTCTGGTGGCTAACCAAAAAGCAGTTACTAGAAAATGGAAATCAATTAAAACCTAAGTCAGCTTTTACTGGAATAGTGAAGATCATACAAGAGTTAAAAGAGCAGAAAGTGGGATCTTTAGAAAAGGGTTGGAGCAAATTACATAGAAAATGGAAACTGGGAACAATACATGCAGAAAAATGTTTTGGAAGAAGAATGAGGTTAAGAAAAGGCAGGGATTTAACAATTTATGTAATATTGCTTAGCTTATATAACACATAATAGGTGTGAATTATAATATCTGTAAATGTGAATTTGTTAATGTGGTTTGATTACTTTTATATAAATGTACGTTTGCCTATGTCACAAGTGATAATTCAATAAAGATGTTTAGAAATAAAAATAAATACATACCTACTCTGGCAAAGGCTATGTACTGTAGACATACAGTTTTGAGGTTCACTAATCCTGAAATGTCACCCACATGCAATACTGCACATCTCTTCTGAACACTGCAAGCAGTGTGGGTGACTCCTATCAACTTCTGGGGCAGTGGAAACCAAATCTTGCAAAGCCATTGTAGGATTATTATTACCTTTACTGCTTCAGGACTTTGAGAAATATGCTCTGAATGATCAGTAGAGAAGAAAGGTGCACCCAAACATCATCTTTCTGGGTAGGGATATTGTGTTTAACCAAATGTTTCAGGAGCTGGCTTGATAAAGTGACATTCCATGAGTTTTGTGCTGTGAGATTAGTGAAGAGGATGGGATCTGACTGACCCCAATTTGAAAGGTTTTGGGTTGTTTCTTGGTTGGAGCCTGAGTCACAGCTCTGCACCCTGGATATCCTTTGCAGAACTGATATGAATGTTGCAGACTCCACAAACATGCTTGCTGCCTTATCAGGTACATTTCTGGCTTGATTAACTAGTTTAAAGGTACCAGGATTTGGTAACCCTCTGTTGATGCAGTGCATTGCAGTGACAGTGTCTATAATAATAAGGGCAACATCTGAAGTCAGTAGAGACTTAAATGTTTTTTTAGCATCTATGTCTACAAACCTTGAAAAACAAATGTGCCTAAATGAGCCACCTAAAACTGTCAAGTCTGAGAGGAAAATGGCATCAGCTTGTACAAGTTCTTCCACTGTCTACTCTAATGTTTACCTGTTGGGCATGATCTTTCATCATCTCTGCCTAAAGTGCTGGTAGCTCAGTTGGATGTGAAACAAACATGGCACGTACCAAAAAGAGTATGTGCGGTTCCCCTATACCCTGGTCAAATTTTCCATAGACAGTACGAATACCACCTTGGGTCTCCCCTGAAAAGAGGCCACTGACCACTAACCTGGTCAATAAAGGGTAAAATAATAAACAAATAAAATAAGCAGCATCCTTAAATAACCCCAAATGGGGCAGATGTAGGACCAACAGCAGAAATGATTTAAAACACCCTGAAGTACCACTACTGCAAAAGACACTGCAAGTCTAGTCTGTAGTGCTTGAGATTATAAACCAAAGAGGAAAGGGACGATGATGAATGGGGGCTTCAATATGGAGTGAGTTGGATGTTGTATGCAGATCCTTAAGTAAAATAACAAGAACCATAGAGAATATTACATTTATAAAGAAGCAGAAAGTAAGAACTAAGTCAACACGGGAATGGAGAAAGAAAATGTTACCAATAAGGATAACTGCAAACAGGGGTACAGAAAATAGGCAAGAGGGGGCTAGAAGTTACTGGAGAAAATTAACCAAAGTATTGGGGGAGGGGGGTAGCAGAGTGTGATGAGACCAAGTAGAACTTTGGACTGCAAGTTAGAGATCACCTTCTATACTAGGGAAGGGTTCACAGATTAGTACTAAGCTAACTGCCCTTGTGAGCCATTTTAAGCCTAGCCAATTATCCCTTGTGAGACTCAAACCCTGCACCTTGTGTTTGTAAGGCAAACACCTTAACCATTAGACCACCCTCCTCACACTGGGGAAGGTAACAAAGCAAAGGCAGAAGGAAAAGTTTAGGGGAGTGCTAAGTGAAAGACTAGCTCTGGTAGAGTTTTTAGTTGAGGCTAAAACAATAGCCGATGTTAAAAAGGGAATAATTAGTAGGGCATATAAAATATGCATGATAACTATCAACTATTGAAAAGACTGGGAAGAGAGAACACAAATGCAATTTACAAAAGAACAAGTAAGCATCAAAGTGCAGAAGGATTAGCAAGTATTTGCATAGGTATTTTTTCTCAGGCAAAAAAGGTAGTGTGATTGGCAAGACAGAGGTGATTGGGAATGTTTTTGGAAAGTAATGAGTTGGGAGATTTTAAACAATCCCTACAGAGTACTTGATCAGACATGTTGGAGTAAATTGTTGTAACTCAAGAAATTATTCTTTTGAGCTGGGACACAGGATCGGAATTGCACAGACATAGTAAGGCCTTACTAAGCTTAATGCTATGGGCTGTCAAAAATGCAATTGCCAAAAAATGGAAATCAAACTCTGTACCAACTAGAAGTAAAGTAGATAAAAAAATCTAGAGGTGGGATCTTTATAAAAGGGAAGGAGCATATTACATGGAAATGAATTGAATTTGTGAGAACAATACATGCACAATAATGGTCAGGAGGAGGAATGAGATTGAAGCAAAGGCAAGACTGAACTTATTTAATGCTGGACTGAATGATAAATGTTACTAACAAAACATGAAGTGTGTGGCCATGGGTTGTTTTCCCATCTATTAATGCATGTGCACATATGCCACTGTCTAAAATGAGATTTAATAAAGATGTGTAAAAAAAGACTCTAGTGCCTGAAGAAGGCATGCACGGACAACCAGACTGCCACAGCACACTTATTAGTAGTGAGTATACCTCTGAAACAAGCACAAGAAATAACTATCCACTAGTGAAATGCCCTTTGAACCATGAAGGCAAGGGGGTATGGGCTTTCAATGTGATAAAACACTATGCAGTAGGGAATCCACTTAGCTACTGCTTCTTTACTCTACATTGCACCCTCCTTACTAAGGGCAAAGGACACAAACAGCTCATGTCCTTCAATAGTAGTGTAGGTACAGCAGGTCAAAGGGTTTTAACTGCCCCATTTGCAGTGTTAGAGGGCACAAATGGCTGGCAGATCCTGATTGCTTTTTAGTGCATACCAGCTTTCAAAAGCCAGTAATGCAGTGGTAGTCAGTCTTGAGCACTGCAGAGCTCCTTGTGTGGTCTAAACTGTAGCTGTAGCAACTGCTTGCTATATTAGTAGCCAGCAGGTTGCTACAGTTTAAAAGAAAAAGAAAAGACCCATTTATTCTTTTTTAACTAAATCCTGAGCATTATAGTGCTCTGTATGGGATATAAACTGTAGCAACCATTTTTTTTACATTTGTAGCAAGCAGTTCATTACAGTTTGAAATTAAAAAAAAATATTTTTAAACTAAAACTTGAGTGCTGTAGCACTCCTGTTATGGTACAAACCATACCTACAGTTTAAAAGAAAAAATATTTGTTTCCTTTTTTCTTCAACTAAAGTCTGATGAAGGAGGGTCAGAGACAGGGAGTAGAAATGGGGACTGACTGGATCCTGCATTTCATGAGCCCCAGGTACCTGATTATGGATTTATTTTTAAATGTCACTCAGTTGAGGCAGGGGATAAGACACAGAAAGAGGGCCTAGTTGGTTCCTGCATTTTAGGAGCATCAGCCACCAGATCATGCACATTTTTTTTTGTCTTTTGAATTACAGAGATCACCCCCTGCTATACCACTGTCTATGAACCCTTTGGAGGTAAAGCTACAAAAGACAGTGAAGATTTAAGGTGTGGAAAATACAGTCCCACTCCATTTTACAAATGAGAGTGAAGATTTAAGGTGTGGAAAATACAGTTCCCTCCATTTTAAACCTTAGGAAAACTAGGAAGTCACCAGAACGGTTAAGTGGAAACTGCAGCATCTCAGCAAGACAGACATGAGGATCTACTTATACAGAGGTCTGGTACATGAGGATCTATTTATACAGAGATCTGCCCCCCTGAAAATCAGTCATGGCTCTTACAGTGTAGTAACTGCCTCATGTTCACTGACAAACATTTAATTTTAGAACAGATGAACACTGTGTGAGAGGTACAGATACACATTGTCATTGGAGGCTAAACTCTCACACACACACACACACATGAAAAATGCAAACCAGGTTGTTAGCGTTATACCCAAAACACTCACAAACAACAATTAGCAAGAAGCAAACAGATCCACATATATGGATTTACTCACATTTGCCTGAGGAGACATCAGCAATAAACCTTGATGCTTTGCTAGAGGTGGTTTGTACATGTCACCACATGGCTTCAGGATACTGACAAAAACCTTATCTATCCCCATAGTTAATTTTTAGGCCATACCAAGTTGATAAACCTTCAAAAAAATCACCCACGACTACCTAAAGGTACTGCTGCTTAATGTTAGGAGTTTAAATAAAAATCTGCACTCCCTTGAAGCAGTCCTCACCCTGGAGAATGCAGGTATATGTACAGTCATGGAAACATGGGTCAGAACCATAGAAAGCACCCCAGCTATCAAATGCTACAATGCCTTTCATACATTTCAATCCCTCTCAGCTCAGGATAAAACAAAGGAAGGAGGTGTCTCAGTATTCATAAAGGATAAGTAGACTGCTAGAGTGGTCCAATAACATGACTTGCTTGAGCTGCTCCATGCACAACTAACCACAGCTACAACCCCCTATCATATCCTTGCTAGCTACAGATACCCTAACATGAGTCTAGAAAACCACACCTCCTACCTAAACCTACTGGAATCTCTTAACATTCAGCCTAACACCATACTTATGGGTGACTTCAACTACACCTCCATAAATTGGGAGACTCATGCAACCATGATTCACTTGCTCAGAGGTTTTTGGACTTCGTCAATGCAAACACCCTGGAGTAACTGCACAGCTCCCCAACTGGAGGTACAAATATCCTAGACCTAGTACTCACGAACATGGGGGGATGCTGCTCCCTCCTGTGCATTAACTCCTCCCTGTAAGATCTGACCACAAACTGATCTCATTAAGTATTAAAACTAACCTAGAGCCCCCATCAAACTCCAAACCAGTTAAGAACTTTGCTAAAGACAATGAACTCAAACTAAGTGACAGCTTATTAAACTTCCAAGCTCCTCTGAACCCAGATGACTCTGATGCTTACTATGTGCTGCACACAAAAGCACTGTACAACCACATCCACAGCTGCAAAGAGGAGGCAGTATCTGTCTGAGTGAAACCTACTATTACTGGCAAAAATAAACCACATTGGTAGAACCCTAACACAAAAAGGCTATCCAACAAAAGGACAGAAAATCTTATTCAAAGCCAAGAAAGAACAGACACATCAGTGCAAAAAGACACTCTCCGGTCTAAACAAAAAAATTAGAGAGAAGGGCAAATCTCAGGCAAAGATAGCCTCCCAGGTGAAAGACAACCATAACACGTTTTTTTTTTTTTTTTTAATTATGATCGTAACCTCAGGGTTAATGCTCAGCAATTTGCTGAGTTAATCATGAACGGCAACACTTACCTTGCCTGAAACTATAGTAAACCCGCTTACCAGCAAATTCAGTTCAAACTTCTCCCCCCATCACCTCCTGCCACACTCAAAGAAATACCCAAAACCATCCCCCCACCTATTATGAAGGAACAGATCCTTACTGTGCTTGCTAAACCAAAGCCCCCATGGGTCCTGACAACATTCTAGGATGCTTCTTAAACAGATTAAACCAGAGTCTATCGGGGCCAGTAGAAACACTCTTTAACCACTGCCTCAGGACAGGCTTTGTCTCAGAGGAATGGAGGACTGCAACAGTCATTCCTCTGCACAAGGGGAACCCACTAACTGACATAAGGAACTACAGACCCATAAGCTTGACCAGCCTTAACTGTAGGCCATGAAGAGAATTACCATGGACCTGATCATTAATGACACAGGAACACTGCAAACACTGGACCAGACCCAATTTGGCTTTGTGAAAGGGAGGTCTTGCCAGTTCAGTCTGGTGAACTTCTTCAAGAAAGTCACTGGAGCCATGGATGAGGGTAAAATGGTACAAACTGCTCATCTACACCTGGCCAAAGTTTTCAACACAACCCCCACTCGGGGATCATAGATAAACTTACTGAGGTAGGCAGAAACCCGTACATCACCAGATGGATAATCAACTGGCTCACTGACAGGACACATGTTGTCTGGATAGGTGAATCCACTTTCAATAAGAAACCTGTTACTAGCGGTCTCCCACAGGGCTCAGTGTTGGGACCCCTCCTGTTTGGTATATACTTCTCTGAAGTGAAGGCCAATGTTGGAGGTCTTTGGCTCACCAAATTCGTTGATGACTGCAAGCTGGTAGCAATCACTGAATCCCCAAACACCCTAAAAATTACAAACAACTGGTGTCAAAACCATTATCTAAGACTAAATGCTAAAAAATGCATAATCATACTATTTGGTAAATCATTGATAGTAGTCCTAAAAGTAGGCCCTGTGGTGAGGGACCTAGGAACACAAACAGATAGTAACCTAAATGTTGACCACCAGGTAGCTACTGTAGTAACAAAATCCATCTGTGTGTCTCAACTTATAAGTAAAGGCAAGGTATCAAGATCAAAGGAAGTCACAGTGCCATTGTAGTCGGCTGGCATCAGGCCCATAATCAAGTACAGTGCTCCCTTCTGCATATACCTAACCAGCCACTTAAACCAACTGGAGTGGCCCCAGAGGTTTCTCACTAAAAAAATAGCAAGAGTAAGACACATGTTTTATGCAGACCCACTAAAGGCCCTAGTCTCTTAACTATGCCTCACATCATTTATTGAGAGGAGACTTATGCCTGACCTACATGAGATTCTCTAATCCAGCCCTGACCTACATGAGATTCTCTAATCCAGCCCTGATGAAAATGTTACAATTCACATGAAAAATTACATGAGGGTTACACATTCTAGACAGATTCATATCCCAAAGGCTACCTCATTTTTGGAATAAACTTCCCATCTTCATAAAACAAAGCCTGTCCCTCACTCTCTTCAAAAATAATTTGGATACATGGATGGGGAACCTCAAATTCACTCCCAGGGTACTACCCATGCCCTTAGGGACAAAGGCAGTCTGTAAAAATGACTTAGGGGGTTCAACATCCAAAGACCCACTACCCTGACACTACTTCATCCCATACCTGGGGACTTAAGATATAATACTGTCATATTCTGGTAATTACTGGCTAGGCTTGTAAAGGCTCTTTTGCCATTAGCCTAGTAATCACCTATGAACCTATGGTAATCCGAAGCAGTGGCTTCCAGGACAGAGTTAACTGAACCAGGCAGTTTGAAAGGCAGTACCAGTGTCACACATGAAGGTCAGGTGAGGCTATAAGTAGTTAATAGCAGCCTGCTCATCCAGTGTTAAGAGTGTGGAAGTCCAGCCACAACAGCTATACCAAAGGTGGCCCAGGTACTAAAGATCATGCACTTAGGGACTCAGGGAGTTTGACAAAGAGTGTCAGTCCACCAATGAGTGAACAAATACTCTAGCTGGAAATCATGTATGTGTGGAAGTATGCAATGGCCCCAGTACCCTAGGGACTGTATTGCACTTTTCAGCTAAAAGAGGCTGGTCAGAAATACATTGACCCCTAGTGGATGATAGCTGTGACCCATGGCTTCTCTTGCTCCTAGTGCCCTAGGATCTGGGGAAACAAACTGACCTACAGGAAACAGGGGCTTGATGCCTACAGGAGGAAAGGGACACCCAAAAAATTATAACTAAAAGCACAGCCTATAACCAATTCCAGAGAATCCTGGAGAGGGTCTATCAGTAGCCAGGCATTCAAGAAGGAGAAAGTACAGTTTTGTACCTACCATAAATGTAGATGTTCGAGTGCTCATACAGCTGCAGTCATAACAGATGGGTTATCCTGCCGTCAGGCGGGTCCTCGGTCGGCCAAATTCCAAAGTCTAGGTCCGGCGTCAGTTGTCGTCGCTTCTTCCCTGACATCAGTGCGGCAGGGGTATAAAAGAGGAAGCCAACGCCATTTTCTTCAGTTTTTCTTGCCCCAGATGTCAGGTGTCCCCAGAAGGAAAGCAAACATAATGTTATGCAAAGATGCAATGTTGATAAATCAGAAACAGTAGTTGCAAGCAAATACACCATAAAAGAATACCCCAAAAAGGTTATATGAAAAGTGTTTGTCATAAGGCCTGTCTTAAGAGGGGATGGAGGGAGGGAAACCTGGACTGCAGCTGTATGAGCGCTCGAACATCTACATTTATGGTAGGTACAAAACTGTACTATGTTCATCATGCATACAGCTGCAGTCATAACAGATGGGTAGAATCCCAAAGCTAAGTAAGGGTGGTAGGCACTAAGTGGAACTAGGAGGGGCTAGGATGCCTTGCAGGACTGCTGTGGCAAAGCCCGCTCTAGATTTTGAGTATAGTGGGAGGTGATAGTGCTTGGAGAAAGTGTGCACTGAACTCCAGGTGGCTGCTTCCAAAATGTCCTTGGTAGGGACCCCCCTGAGGAAGGCTGCAGAAGTAGCTGTGGCTCTGGTGGAGTGGGATCTGATGCATGCAGACACAAGTTTTTCCATGAAATGAGTAACAAAAGCATATGCAGTGGGCTATCCATTTTGAAATTGTCTGTTTGGAAATAGCCTTTCCCTGAGCACCTGCAGCATAGGACACAAAGAGTTGCTCAGATTTCCTGAATGGCTTTGTTCTGTCCAAGTAGTAACGAAGTTGTCTGTGAATGTCCAAGGAATGTAGTAGTCTTTCCCCTTTGTTTTGTGGATTAGGATAAAAGGTAGGTAAGTGGATAGTCTGATTCAAAGCTACGCTGGATACTACCTTTGGCATAAAGGTAGGATTGGTTCATAAGGAAACTCAGTCCTGATGGAAAATGATGAATGGTTGCACAGCCATGAGGGCCTGTAGCTCCGAAACCCTGCTTGCTGAGGTGATAGCCAGAAGAAAGGCTGTTTTCCATGACAAGTACTGTAACTCTGTTGAAGAAGCTGGCTCGAAGGGAGGAAGGGTCAGCTTTTCCAATACGTAGTTGAGGTTCCAAGCAGGGACTGGTGGTTTCCTTGGGGGTTTTAAATTCTTTGCCCCTCTGAGGAACTGCCTTAAGAGAGGGTGAGAGAATAATGGAGGATCTGTGTTGTATTGTGCAGAAATGGCTGAAGCGTGGATCTTGATGGAGGAAAAGGAAAGTCCATTGTTTAACATCTCAGCTAGGTACTGTAAAATTTGAGGTATATTTATTACCCAAGGATTCTGTCCCTTTTCTTGATTCCAGGCACAAAATTGTTTCCATTTGGCGGAGTAAGCCTTTCTAGTAGAAGGTCTTCTGGCCTCCAAGATGACATCCTGCACCTCCTTGGAGAGGAGAAACTGTTGGGAAATCAAGGAATTCTCCATGCAGCTAGATTTAGGGTTTTGAGCTGGCTGTGAAGGGTTTTGTAGTTGTGCTGGGACAACAGAAGGGGGACTAGAGGTAGGATCCATGGTGGGGAATGTGTCAGGCTCCTCAGGAGCGGATACCAGTGTTGTCTTGGCCAGTCTGGAGCAATGAGAATCATTTTTGGCCTCTCTGCTCTGGCTTTTAATAGAACTTTGGGCAGCAGAGGAAGAGGCGGGAAGGCATAGACTGTCAATGTTGCCCAATTGAAGGAAAGTGCATCCACTTTCCAGGCCTGTGGATGATAGGTCCTTGAACAAAATTTTTTCAACTGGCAATTTCTGTGGGTAGCAAAGAGATCTATGTCTGGCTGTCCCCATGCCTGGTTATCTTTGTGAAAAGTTGAGGATGCAACTTCCATTTGTGTGGATCTGTCATATTTCTGCTTAGGTTGTCTGCCAGTGTGTTTTCCTTCCCTGTCAGGAATTGTGCCTGCAGTTGGATTTGCAATTCCAGTGCTGTGTTCCATAGGGTCATGGCTTGCCTGCACAGGGGGTATGAATGAGTTCCCCTCTGTTTGTTTATGTACCACATCACTGCGGTGTTGTCTGTCCTTATCAATAGCTGGCCTGGATGCAGTAGGTCTTTGAAGGTCATAATAGCCTTTTGCACGGCTAGCATTTCTTTTTGGTTGATGTGAAGGTGCTTCTATTTTCGGGTCCATTTTCCCTGAATGCACTGATCTGTCATGTGTGCTCCCCAGGCATAGTCTGAGGCATCTGTTGTGATGATTTGAGTTGCTTGAGGGACACAGAAAGGAAAACCTGTGTTTCTTTGGCAAGCTTCAGTCCACCACAAAAATTCCTTTTGAAGGCATGGAATGAGTGGGATAATTGTTTCCAAGCTGTGGCTTTGTTGAGACTATAAGTTCTTCAGGTACCATTGAAGTTTCCTCATATGCAGCTTTGCACATGGGATTAGTAGGATGCAAGATGCCATGAATCCCAGAGCCTGCAGGATTTTCCTTGCAGTTAGCCTGGTGTAAGTTGCCATTTTTCTGAAGTATTGAGAGAGTTGCCCTTGCTTGTCTGGCGTGAGGTAGGCCATCTGGGTGGTTGTATCCAAGCTGGCACCCAGGAAAATTATTTGTTGAGAGGGTATTAGTTTTGATTTCTTTTTGTTGACTGTGTATCCCAGGAAGTTCAACAGTTTTATTACAAATGCCAGGTGCTGCAGTAGTATGTCCTTGCTGTCTGCTTAGATCAGGCAGTCATCCAGATATGGGTAGATTTGTATCCCTTGTAGTCTGCAGAAGGTGATTACTGATGCCAGGCATTTCGTAAACACTCTGGGTGCAGTAGATAAGCCAAAGGGCAATGCAGAGAATTGGTAATGGGTTGAACCTGCAAGAAATCTGAGGTATCTTCTGCAATCTTGTCTGATAGGGACATGCAGGTATGCCTCCTTGAGGTCCAATGTTACCAGCCATGACTCCTTGCCCAGCATGGGAAGAAGCTGCTGTAATGTGAGCATCTTGAATTTTGGCACCTGTAGATATGTGTTTAGGATGGATAGGTCTAAGATAGGTCTCCAATCTTTGTCTTTCCTCGGTACCAGGAATAGTCTGGAATAAAACCCTTGACCTTGTTCTTTTGCAGGTACCTCTGGAATTGCTTTCATGTCCATGAGAGCTGAAACTTGTTTTTGTGCCTCTGCCCTTTGATTTTGTGGCAGGTTTGGTATGCCTCTCATTTTTGGAAGGGTGTGAAAGTGGAACCTGTAGCCTCTGTCTATAATGTCCATAATCCATTTGTCTTTTGTAACAATATGCCAATTTTTTTGAGAATAATGTCAATTTTCTGCCCAAAGGTGCTGCCATTAAAGCTTTGCTTGACAGGTGTAGGGGGAAGTCATTGTGTCTGTTTTCTGAAAGACTGTGATCTATCTTCTCCACCTTTGGGGGTTGGTGCTTGCCACTGTCTGGCTCTGAAGGATCCTTGAGGTTGCCCTCTGCCCCTTGGGTGCCTGTATCTGCCCCTTTGAGGTCTGTCCATGGCTGGAAAGGACCAATTTTTTGAAGGCCAGTTTCTGCTGAAACATGGAGGTGTACCTGCAGGAAATCTTTCACTGTTTGCATTGATTTCGCTTTTTCCTCCATTTTCTTTAGCACCTCCTCAGCTTTAACACCAAACAATACATCTTTTTGAAGAGGTGCATCTAATAATTTAGCTTTGACATGATCTGGTCAGGTTTGCTCTTTGAGCCAAGCATGCCTACATATAACAGACCCCATTACAGCAGCTCTACATGAGGCCTCTAAAGCATCAAAACCACACTGCAAGGTATGTTTACCCACTTGCTCTGCACCATGCAACAAATCCTGCAACTCTTTTAAATCTGGTTGTTCTGGTTGTGTCATCTTGCTTTTCAGCTGAGATATCAAAAACTGTTGATACTTTAACATATGGAACTGACAGTTTAATGCCCTCATGGTTAAAGTGGCCGAGGTGTACACCTTTTTCCCCCACCTTTCTAAAGCTCTGGAATCTCTCTCTGAAGGTAATGGATTTTTAGCAGTAGAGGCCTTAATTCCCTTGGGACCCTGTAAAATTGTTTCTGGGTCAGCAGTATGGCTTTTATATAGGAACTGGTGAGAATCAGGAACCCGGTAATACCTGTCTGGTTTAACAGGAGCTGGAGGCAAAGAATCAGGATTAAGGCTGGCTTCTGTGTACACATCATCCAATATATCTAAAACAGGAGGGATAGCCAGAGGCCTATGCTGGGGGAGCAGAAGAAATTCCCTGAGCCTTTTCTTGGAATCTGAATAATCTTGGCCTTCCCAGTGAAAGTGTTCCCTCAATGTATGCAGGGTTTCTCCAAAAGAGAAGTCCTCAGGGGGGGAGACTGAGGGAATAGACTCCTCTGCATCAGAGTCTTCGAATGGAGAATAGGCATAATCCTGGTTCTCAGATACTTCTGAGGTAATAGAAGCTTGATCTGAGGAAGGTCAGAGGGGGGTTGAGAACCCCTGATAAGTGTAATCAAATCCTCAGCCATTTTAAGCATCTGTTTTTTAGGCATGGTGCCTTCAGAGGGGGTCTGAGGAACCTGTTTTTTGGTTTTCATGGCGGCTTTAGATTTAGTGAAGGCGTTAATGGAGAAGGAGGAAGGCCTGAAGACCCCTTGAGAAATGGCAGGCCTGTCTAAATTCTGAGTTTCCCCGCCAGGAGTGGCGTCGGGATCTGTAGTAGGATTGGGGGCCGAGGAGCCTGCGACCTCGGGTACTGAAGACACCGGTAATGCATTGTCATCGGTACTCAGGGGCTGCGTAGGCACCTCGCTGAGTACCGGAGAACCAGTAGTCGGCCTTAGCGTGGTTTCAGTAGGTGGTGCGGACCTCGTATGTCGGTCCTTATCTTTGCATTTTTTGCTCAAAACTGGAGTCGGAGTATCCGACGACATAATATAATTACATTTTTTGCCAAAAAAGTGAAGGGCGAACTCCGCCCGATGCTTAATAGTGCGCTTATTGAATCTAGCACAAAAACGGCAGGCCGAGACGTCGTGGTCTGGGCCTAAGCAAGGTATACAGAAAGAGTGGAAATCCTTATGCGGTATTTGCTTCCCACATGAAATGCAATTATTAACTTTGTCTGACATCGGTCTGAAGCAAGAAAAGTTTTCCCAATGGGGTACTTAGCTTTCAAGAAGACTTCGGCTGAAATACTTTCGTAAATCTCAGGAGCTGGCCGACCGGCACTTGCGAACTGCTTCTGCTTCGGGCACCGCGCAGTAAGAAAGACTGAAGAATATGGCGTCGGCTGCCTCTTTTTTACCCCTGCCGCACTGACGTCAGGAAAGAAGCGACGACAACCGACGCCGGACCTAGACTTTGGAATTCGGCCGACCGAGGACCCGCCTGATGGCAGGATAACCCATCTGTTATGACTGCAGCTGTATGCACGATGAACATCTTGTGAGATTCTTAATGCTGCAGGAATGCCATTACAACAGCAAACACCTTGGTGAACACATTACTTGGCAAATAAAATGTCAAAAGACAGCAATCTGTGCAAAAAATTCTGCTTGACATAGCAAACTGCAAAAACCCCTTTTGTAGCGCCTAGATAAAGATGTGTCAGTACACATCAACCTTCTTGATGACTTTTGCTCCTTATCCAGCAGCTTTTGCTTTACACTGTGACAGTGTAACACATTAGAAAATGATGCAAAGGGTGAACTGGCTTAGATCTAGGGCTGTCAAAAACTACTCATCCCACCCCATCTTCTGGGGATCAGGAACACAACCTTGTTCTCTGGTCTCCTTGAAGTATTGTCAGAAATGCCACCCTCACTAAGTGCACAAATAAATCTTCTACCACATTCTAGTCTTTAAGAGTAAGATGACACATGATAAGGCCACACAATTTCATGACACTGCTATCTTATATGGGGCCCATAAGCTACATTTTCTGGTTTATGTCAATCTAAACTCAGATGGAATTGGAGAAGCTCTTCTTCTTCTACTCAGGCAGTCCTTGCAAAAGGCCAAAGACTGCTGCTTTGTTTTCTGGTTTAAACTCCTCCTGGGTGTCTCAAATAGAAAATTCTAGAAAAAAGTGCTGCCTAGTGCTTGGCAAGTCACTTCTGAGGCCTAAATTGTTTTTTTTTTTTTTTTTTTTTTACTAAAAGCCTGCTCAGCTTATAAAAAAGGTATTAGTATACATGCCTTCCCCTTTTTGGAGTTCTATGCTCTTATGGATTAGGCTGTCTCTGAGGGATTGCCAAAGTGAACATTCCCCCAAAGCAGACATACAAGATAGCTTGATGCAGCTCTTGTGGAAGGACAACCTAATACAGACTCCCATACATGGGCAGGTGCTTTTGTCCTCAGGTCTGGTCACTGCAATCAGTAGGTCAAAGATACACAAGCCTAAATAATCTTCACTACAGCTGTCAAATTTTGAGCATTTTCAAAAGCTTCTGGTCTCACATGACTAAAGAAGGGCAAACATGTTTCCATGGCTTGCCCTATCAAAGAGGACCAAAAGTGGGGCATGCACATCGCATAACTAATAGAGTCACAGATATTCTAAGGCCACCGAGTCTTATGACCATTCATGCCTTGCCAGTATCCTCCCTCAGGCAACACCTCCTTTCTCCAGGAGGGCCATACCAGTCAATCCTGGAGCAAAAATCTTTGGACACCCTTCCAGTCATCTAGGTTATGTTTAAAGGAAGACAGTGAGTTAGCAATCATGGGAAGTTTATTCCAGAGGTTTGGGAGACACTGGGTTATAAACCTGTCCTTTGACCATTCTTTAATTAACTGTTAGTGAAGACTTAGGTCCCTGCTTCTAGTACTGTGGAGATAATGGACTTGCAGAGATACAGAAGGTCTACGACAACTGGATCTCTGATAGCAAAGTAAGTGAGACAGAGATCTATCCTCACACTGCTGTAAGACACTGAGTAAAAGAACAGAGACTTCAGCCTCTCTTGGTTGCACAGGGAAAATTACATCTGTGATCTTTTTCATTAGGAACCCTTGGGGTCATTCTAACAGTTTATATGCTAAGATCCATCCCAAACAGGGTGTTTTACTCAATAATTTGCTGATCGATGATTATGAGGGAGTGATTAACTCTTTGGACTTTGATGATATTCACTGGACAATTAGTTGTGCTAAATAAAAAGATTTCTTGACAACAGTTATCAAATGACATTCAAATGAAAGAGGGAGAGCTTTCAACCTAGGTTCCTAGGTCTTTCAGCATGTTTTGGTTTTCCAGTGGTTTTGTACATACAGTAGGATGATAGGACTTCTTGTTTGCCAAACATGATAATACCACACTTTTTAGCACTTAATCTGAGCCCATTTTAGAAACCTAGTACACTAAAGTTTATTTGGGGAAGCCAGAATGATCAAGGCATCACAGAAATATATCTTCCAGCCAAATTAGTCTTAAGTTTTAGACTCTCTGTTTAGAGGAAAATAGCTAAATCCTGGGGCTCTTACAATCTGTTCTAAGCAGACAAGAAATGCAGGAATAGGCCTCATGATGCTTAGAAGGAAAACACCACTAAGACATACTGAGTAATACAATAGAAAGGCAAGAATTAGGATGCCTTTATGCTACAAAAATGGCCTAATTAATGACCAAACAATGACTAAACAAAACATGCTGGAGGGATAGGTTCCTGACCCAGAGACTCCCCAGACTCTGGAATAGATTGCCCATACATGTCAAGCAGAGTGCCTCTTTGGACCTCTTCAAGAGGAACCTTGACGATTGGATGGAAGAAAGGAAATTCACCCCAGTGATCACGTCAGTTGCCCTGCTAGACAGGGGTCCAGGAAAGTAAATAATGTGGGAAGAAATAGCCAGGGAATTGTTATGGCTAGGCTTGTATAGGCCCTAGGGCTGATAGCATAGTACCAACCTATGAACCTATGAACCACAGTAGAGAGTCGATCATCCAAACTAACTGGGGATCTAGGGTAGTTTGGATAATCAAACAAGTGAACCGGATAAAAAACTCACAATACATGCAGAATGTGCACACTCTAAATTCTTGCAAATTAAACAGAAAAACAATCAAATCCATGCTTTCTCACTTCAAAGATCCCAAGAGCAACAGTGGTGATTCTACCATTTCCAAAGCACTACATCTCTCTTCATGTTCTCTGGATCATTCAGTGAATGAAATGACAGATTCTGCTGATTTGCTTAACAGACAGCTGATAATCAGATGACACTTGATAAGCAGGCATTTGCTGTACTTAAAATTGTGCCAAACTGGACAACTTGACAATGCTGTCTGTAAATGAACACTGCCCAACTCACATTCCGGGTTATCAAATGTAAATACAATACAACTTGTTACTACAATGAGGCATATAAGCCTCTGCCACTCCTCCAGTACTTCACAACACCTTCACACAGTCCTGCTTTCCACCCCTCACCTTTCTACAAAGATTTTGTCAGTCCACACATAGCTGCCAATTGCCCCTAAGCAAAGGGTTTATGTGAAACTCACCCAAGCCGGGCAGGTTGGGTACCCCCTTATTTTGGCGAAGACCAAGTCTCCAGGTCTGAACTTGTCTGGTATGTTGTCAGTGCTGTTGAAATGAAGAAGAAACAAGCTCTTGAAGCCCTGATCCCCAAATTTGGCAAATTCCACACACAGCTGTATGCGTACTCAGCTTCCTGTGGCTCAGGGATGTCTCGCGCTAACCCTCAACCTCCATGCTTCAGCCAAAAATCCATTAATATTATGCAGTAAAAGAATTACCACTGCTCCACTGATTACAAGACCTACCGCTGCTCTACTGATTACAAGAAGGAAGTGTTGGACCAATGGAAGTCTGCCAACAGGAAGTCCTGCCTCAATTCCGCCGGGAGAGTTGCTTTATTTGCGCACCATTAGTTCCTTTAGATATGGATTAAATTTCACACCTTTCACTTCTGTTTGTGAAGTAGCAAAGAACATTAAATTTTGTGGGATAGAAAAGACGCATGCAGTGACACACATACAGATGCAACTCTTAAGGTTCCATTCAGATAATTGACATTTTGGATAACTGTCGTTTGGATAATCAACGCTCTATGTAGCTTCAATAGGAAAATGATGTCAGGCCATACAACATCTATTACAAAAAAACACTTAAACACATGGAACACCTGGCTGCTGAAAAATCTGCAGGTGGTCACATTTTATCAAGAATTCATATTTTCTAAATCAAGCATGGCTGAAGGCTCAGGAGTAAGGAGGAGACAATAACTTTCTATCACACCTCTCAGATCTGCTCCTGCACCACTTCTGAGTGAAAGAGAAGGAGGAGTCAGTAAAGCCACACCTCCCAGACCTGCTCCTGTACAACTTCTGAGTGAAAGAGAAGGAGGGACTGGTAAAGCCACACCTCCCAGACCTGCTCCTGTACAATTTCTGAGTGAAAGAGAAGGAGGGACTGGTAAAGCCACATGTTCATCTCATGCCTGAGGTGGTGAAGAGCTAAAATGCTCGAAATATATCAACCACCTGATCAGTCAGGCATCTTCCTCTGTACAGAGTACAAATATATAAAATGAAGACAGCGGAAAAAAATATCAAAATGGAGACAGGCATAAGGCCAAAGTCCTGAATATATGCATCTACCTTAATAGGTAAACAGACAACTACTCAGCAGAAGGTGAAAGAAGCCAAACCTCAAGGTCCAAGTTTGTAGAAAATGTCTGGGAGAGTGTGATCCTTGCTCTTGGATGTCAAGGAGATTGGAAATAGTTTTGGAAGAGGCAAAGTCTGGACTGCAGCACAAAGTTGGTCTCCTGGATGGATATGTGACAAGATTATAGCTGTTGAAAGAAATTACTCACCAAGATGTCCACTTACAAGCAGGTAAAAATAAGTATGAATTGAGGTGGACAATTCCAGTGGATAAATGGAATATGTGCAGCAAACATTGGTTGCAATGTATGATAAGTCAGAAAAATAAAATTTTATAAAAACTAAGGGCAGGGTTTGTGAACTAATTGGTGGGGACTGTGCCTGTACCAAAGTATGCATGGTAAACATAAGATAATGTTTTTACTACTTGTGTAGACATATCAAACTAAAACAATGAGTGAAAAGGTCACACAGAAAAAAACAATCAATAAAAACTAAAAGAAAAATCTAGCAAGGCTAGACTTTTCACTGTGTGATTCCTTGAACCTCTTGTAATAGAGGCAAATGGGATATATGCAAATGACCCTTTAAGGACATCAGGTGTTTTAGCTATATAGCAATTCTGAATGTCCATGACTTTTTCAAGTCTATTTATGGACAAATTCAGGCAAATAAAGCCAAACCCCACTAGCTGTGGACATGCATGTTTGAGCCTTCTTATGGCATCATCAACACAGCATAAGTGGAATGTTTGGCTAACCTTTAGAAACACAGGTTGTTGTACCCAGCTGATATACAGAACCATTACGGTTTCTGCAAAATATCCCAAATAACAAACTAAAACTCTTCCTTAAAGGGTCATTTGTATATATCCTAAGGTGTGTCTAATAGAAGAGGTTTAAGGAATCACAGAGTGAAAAGTCTAGTCTTACTAGATTTTTCTTTTGTTTTTTACTTGTGTAGACATATGAAAAATAACAAGTACCATGACAGTTATGGCAACCAGGAAGGAACTGTACACTTTAAGGTCAAGTGCAACGGCTCATGATTTCAGCAGAGGTTACATACAAACTGACTTCTCCAGCTGTGCTGAAAGTTTATTCACCACAAGTGTCTTGCCATTTATAAATGCCACAGAAGGTCACTACAATCACTTTGGGAAGTAATGAAAACTTAATATTGGGGCAAGCCATCTGGACCAAGATGGTATGACAGATGTTAGTTATTATTACTGACTGACCATGAATTTATGGAAAGAGGTATGTTATAACCAAATCTGGCAGTGAGTATACCAGACAGAAGGTGTACTCAACTGTGTTAGACTGAATGGTCGCAGTAATTAAGAAAGTACAGTTGTGTACACTTACCATAAATGTAGATGTTCAAGTGTATTCATTGTTGCAGTCATTACATTTGGGGTAATCTGCTGGCAGGTTGCCCTCAGTCAGTCTGATTAACAAAGTCTTGGGTCCTGCGTCGGTTGCTGCCCCTTCTTCCATGATGTCAGGTCGTCAGGGGTATAAAACATGCAGCCGACGCCATTACATCAATTTTTCTTGTCCCAGATGTCAGGTGCCCCCCAAATGGGGAGCAAAATATATATATAAGTAATTAAAAACACAAAAATATACCTCCAAACAAAATCAAATACACCAAAAAGGCTTTTAAGCATAGTAAAAAAAAGTAGAGTTATAGTAAGAGAAAAACAGGGGGCTGGAGGGAGGGTAACCAAGACTGCAATAGTGAATACACTCGAACATCTACATTTATGGTAAGTGTACACAACTGTACTATGTTCTTCGTGTTTCACTGTTGCAGTCATTACATTTGGGTAGATTCCCAAAGCTACAGTTGGGAGGATGGATTTATACAGCATTAAAACCAGCTATAAGGCCCTGCAAAACAGCAGTGGCAAAGCCAGCTCTGGATTTAGAGAAAATTGGTAAGTAATAATGCTTGGTGAAAGTATGAACTGAACTTCAGGTAGCAGCTTCTAGAATATCCCTGGTAGGAACACCTCTGAGAAAGGCTGTAGAAGTAGATGCAGCCCTGGTGGAATGAGATCTGATCCCCTGGGGGATAGGTTTTCCATGGTGCTTACAGCAGAAATTAATGCAATGGTTTATCCACTTAAAAATGGTTTGTTTTAAAATAGCTTTTACCTCTGCCCCTGCAGCAAATGCTACCAGAAGTTGCTCAGACTTTCTTCAAGATTTAGTCCTGTCCAAGTAGAATCTAAGTTGTCTGTGTACATCCAACGAATGCAGAATCCGCTCCCCCTTGTTCTGTGGATTGGGAAAGAAACTTGGCAAATGAATGGACTGATTAAGAGCCACACTAGATACCACCTTGGGCATGAAGGATGGATTGGTCCTGAGTGACACCCTGTCCGCATGAAAGATGATGAAACGCTCCACTGCCATAACAGCCTGTAATTCAGATATCCTTCTAGCTGAAGTGATTGCTAAAAGGAAGGCTGTTTTCTAGAAAAGAAATTTTAAGTCTGCAGTAGCAGCTGGCTCAAATGGAGGTAGAGTGATTGTCTCTGATACAAAGTTAAGGTCCCAGGCAGGGGTTGGAGCTCTCCTGGGTGGTCACAAGTTTTTGGCCCCTCTGAGATACTGCTTTAGCAGAGGATGAGACAAGAGGGGGGTTCTGTGTTATAATGAGCTGAAATGGCTGAGGCATGGATTTTTATGGAAGAAAAAGGCCCTTGTGAAGCATCTCAGTTAAGTATTGCAGAATCTGAGGTAAATTGGGCGCTACTGTGCTCATCCCTTGAGACTGATTCCAGGCACAGAATCTTTTCCATTTGTCAGCATAAGATTTTCTAGTATTAGGTCTTCTCGCCTCCAAAATGACATCCATCACAGGTTTGCTGAGGGATGCTAAAGGGGGAATTTAAATTATTAGCCAAGCTGCAAGTTTCAATGTTGGGAGCTGAGGGTGCAGAATTTGGTTCTCCTGCTGAGACAGCAAGGAAGGTGTCTGAGGCAGGTGCCATGGAGAAATTTGTGACACACTGTGCAGGAGTGGGTACCAGTGTTGGCAAGGCCAGTCTGGAACAATCAAAATAATTTTTGGTTTGTCCTGTTTGACTTTTAGTAGAACTTTGGAGAGCAAAGGCAGAGGGGGAAAGGCGTAGACTGATAGGTTTATCCAGCTGAAGGACAGAGCATCCACTTTCCAGGCTTTTTTGTGAGGAGGTCTTGTGCAAAATTTGTCCAACTGGTAGTTGTGGGGTGAGGCAAAAAGATCTGTGCCTGGGCTCCCCCATTTGCATGTCAACATGTTGAAAATCCGTGGTCCCAGTTTCCATTCATGTGGGTCCATGAGATTTCTGCTTAGTTCGTCTGCCAGAATATTCAGCTTTCCTGGCAGGAATTGAGTTTGTAGTTGTACTTGGTAGCTCAAGGCCGTGTTCCACAATGCCATGGCTAGTCCGCAGAGGGGGTAGGAATGTGTACCCTCCTGTTTGTTTATGTACCACATAACCGTGGTGTTATCCATCTTTACCATTAGTTGTCCTGTACGAAGGTAGTCCTTGAAGGCTGTCAGAGCATCCTGTACAGCTAGCATTTCTTTTTGATTGATATGAAGGTGCATTTGATTTGGGCTCCATTTGCCCTGAATGCACTTCCCTGCCAGATGAGCCCCCCATGCATAGTCTGATGCATCTGTAGTTAGGGTTTAGGTGGCAGGGGGTGGTGTGAATGGCAGTCCCTTGTTTTGGTGTCAGGCCTCTGCCCACCATAAGAACTCTAGGCACAGGCAAGGTATGATAGGAATCATTGTTTCCAGGCTGTGACAATGTTGACTCCATAAACTTTTTAAGTACCACTGAAGTTTCCTCATATGCAGTCTTGCATATGGAATGAGAAGAATGCAGGAGGCCATGAACCCCAAGGCTTGCAGTATTTGTCTTGCAGATAGTAGGTTTTTTGTAGCCACCTGTTTGAAGTAAGTCACAAAATTAATTTGCTTTTCTGGCGTAAGGAAAGCCATCTTGGCAGTTGTATTCAAGCTTGCACCCAGGAATGTAATTTTTTGAGAGGGTACCAGATGTGATTTATTTTCGTTTATGGTGTACCCTAGACAAGTTAGACCCTTTTTTACAAACGCCAGATGTTTTAGAAGAATGGCCTGGTTTTCTGCCTGAATTAGACAATTGTCCAGGTATGGGTACATTTGAATATGTCTTTGCCTGCAAAATGCAATTACTGGAGCCAGGCACTTTGTAAATACCCTGGGCGCAGTAGACAAGCCAAAGGACAGTGCAGAGAACTGATAATGCAAGTAGCCTACTTTGAAGTGTAGGTATCTTCTGTAAGATTCCCTGATTGGGATATCCAGGTAAGCCTCTTTTAAATCTAGAGTTGCCAACCAGGCATCCTTGCCTAGCATAGGAAGTAACTGATAGAGAGTCAGCATCTTGAATATTGGAATGTCCAGAAAGGTGTTTAGAGTAGACAGGTCCAGAATTGGACGCCATTATTTGTCTTTTCTGGGAACCAGGAAAAGTCTGGAATAGAAACCTTGTCCCTTTTCCTCTTCTGGTACTAGTTGAATAGCCCTCATGTTTAGGAGGGAAAGTACTCGTTTCTGAGCCTCTGCCCACTGATTTGGGGGCTGATCTGGACACCCGTTTGGAGTTGGCAACATGTGGAAATGAAATCTGTATCCCTGGGACACTATATTTAAAACCCATTTGTCCTGGGTTATAAGTTGCCAGTTTTTTGCATGAAGAGCCAGTTTTCTCCCCAAAGGGGTGGCTAAGAGGTAAGTGCTTGGTAATTTTAAAGGAAAGTCATTGAGACTGTTTACCATAGGGTGGGGTCTTGTTATTTCCAGATAGTGGAAGCACCCCATTCTTAGTTCTGAAAGTCCCTTGGGACTGAAACCTGGCGCTTTTGGAGTGTCTGGGTTTGGCTTGAGAGGCTCTGGAAGGAACTGGAAAGGACCAGTTCTTAGTAGGCCAGTGCCTACTAAATCTTGGAGGTTGTACTTGTAAGAAATCTTTCACAGTTTGCAAAGATTTAGCTTTATCTTCCATCTTTTTTAGAGCTTCTTCAGCCTTATTGCCAAACAGACGGTCCTGCTGCAAAGGAGCATCCAACAGTTTTGCTTTAACGTGATCAAGCAGAGATTTCTCCTTAAGCCAAGCATCCCTTCTAAGCACAGACCCAGTAACAGCAGCCCTGCAAGAGGCCTCTTAAGAGTCAAAAACACATTGCAAAGTATGTTTTCCAACTTGTTCGGCTGAATGCAATAAATCCTGTAAATCTTTATTTTCCACACAGTCAGAAATCAATATCATTTTCTGTTTAAGCAGTCCCATGATATGCTGTTGATATTTTAGCATATGGAATTGACAGTTTAAAGCTCTGATTGCCAAGGTTGCAGAAGTATAAACCTTTTTACCCCATCTATCCAGCGCCCTGGAGTCTCTATCAGAAGGGGTAGGATTTTTATCAGTAGAAGCCTTAATGCCCTTGGGCCCCTGAGAAATGGTTTCAGGATCTGCAACAGGGTTTTTGAAAAGGAATTTGTGGGATTCATGAACCCTGTAGTATCTGTCTGGTTTACTAGGGGCCGGAGGCAAGGAATCAGGGGCCATACTGGATTCCAAAAACACACCAACAATGTCTAGTACAGGAGGTATAGCCAAAGGCCTATGCTGAGGGAGAAGAAGGAAATCCCTAAGCCTCATTTTGGATTCAGAAAAATCCTGACTTTCCCAGTGGAAATGCTCCCTTAAGGTATGTAAAGTTTCCCCAAAAGAAAAATCCTCAGGGGGAGAAGCAGAGGGAATGGAATCCTCTGCATCAGAGTCCTCATAAGCAGGCATGGACAAATCAAGGTCATTAGAAGAGTCAGAAGAAACAGAGTCCTGTTCAGAAGATTCATATTCAAGTTCAGCCCTAGGCCTCTTGGAAGGGGGGGGGGTTGACTACCCCTGATTAGACTAATTAAATCTTCAGCCATTTTGATCATTTGTTTTTTAGGCATACAGGCCAGAACATGTGGCCTGGGCATCGTTTTTTTAGACATAGATCGAGATTTAGGCCTTAGTATTGACGGTGGAGTCGGTTTAATATGCAAGTTTGTAGGCCTGAATACACCCTCAGAAGCCGGTGCCTGAACAGTGGTTCTGGACCCATCCAAGGTAGAAACATCCACGGGTTCCATAGGTGAAGCACCTCGCGGTATACCGGATTCTGAATGGGTCTCAGTAGAGGCCTGCATATCAGAAGTAGTGGGTATCAGGGGCTGCGAAAGCGCCTCACTGAGTACCGGCGAACTGGCGACTGGCTTAGGAGAAGCGTCTTCAACAGTTTTGGACTTCAGCGTCCTGTCTCTGTCTTTTTCTTTGCGTTTTTTCGGTATTCCGGTAGTCGAATGGCTAACCAACATAATTTCTGGATAATTAAACCAAGAACCGAAATATTTCGAAGCAAAAATGTACCAATGACAGATAGTGCACTGATTAAATAAAGCACAAAACCAACAGCAAGGTACTTCATGGTCACGGCCTAGGCAAGGAATACAGTACAAATGAAAATCCTTATGAGGTATTTGCTTCCCACAAGTAATACAATTATTAACTTTTACTGACATCGGTAAGCGATCTGCGGTGGTGGTGCTGCGGTAGCGTTGTCACCTCACAGTAAAGATGCTGTCCGGTTCGATTCTCAGCTAGAGCATCTTCTGCGTGGAGACATGTGTGAATGGGCGTACCTTCGTTGAAGGTTGTGCGTCAGGGCTGGTAACTCGGCACGTAAAAATCAACTACCAATCATTAGCGGACCGGAGTTCTGCTGTGGCGACCCCTAACTGGGAAAAGCTAAAAGACAAACAAACTGACATCGGTAAGGAGCAAGAAAAAGTTTCCCCAACGGGGTACTTAGCTTTTCGTTGAAGACTTTGGTTCTGAAACTCGAAAATGAAAATTTCAGGGGTTGGCCGACCGGCACTTGCGAACTGCTTCTGCTTCGGGCACTGCACGGCAAGAAAGACTGATGTAATGGCGTCGGCTGCATGTTTTATACCCCTGACGACCTGACATCATAGAAGAAGGGACAACAACTGACGCAGGACCCAAGACTTTGTTAATCAGGCCAACTGAGGGCAACCTGCCAGCAGATTACACCACATGTAATGACTGCAACAGTGAAACACGAAGAACATCTGGACCCTGAATTATGGGAACTAAGAATCAACTACGTAGTGGAACAGTGTACAGTCTTGAAAGGAGGGCTCTAAAAAGTTGCTAAATTGCTAACATAAAGACTGTAACAGCCTGTTATTCAATGGCAACAAATAACATACTTGATGGGTGCTCTTAGTTACAAGCTGTGCAGGATCATGCTTTGTTCTTTCTTTTTTTTAATGGGACAATGATGTAACAATGAAAACTTGAAAACTACTAGTACAAAATGAGGGCCCTGTTTGAAAGTTTTACCTGTTAATTTATTTAATTTGTCAGTCACGGCTCACTTAAAACTGGGTTGTCCTACAGTTCCATTAGTATAGCCTGTGCACGCAGCTTTAGTGTGATTTGTTTTAACTGCAGTTTATTTAAACTACACTGACTCATACAGTGCAAGCTGTTGGTGCTCTGAAGTGTTTTTTTCTTTTCTTTTTATTTTGCAACCACAGAGTTGTCACACATATGTAAGTAAGGGGTGTGTGTGAGAAGTCCCATTCCATATGTGGGTATAGGAAAGCTTGCCCCTTGCTGAAAACAATTTTCTGTTTTTTAGCAATTCTGACTTACATTCTCAACATAAAAATATTTGACACATAACTTGATGCAGAGTAATTTGACTGAGCACAGGTAAACCTAAAAATGTATTTAAGCATGCCTTAAAATACATCAAAGTTGTGCCATATCACAGACATTTTACATTTTATGTCCACAGTTGTTGAAAACTGTTAATTATAAAAAGAAAAGAAAATACTGGCTTATTAACGGTTACAACTGTATATTTAATTATATGTTATTTATATATTTATTTATTATTCAAAAGTTCTTTTTATATATACTGTAACCTGGAAACTGTGATATTTAGCAAGAGTGCAACAAAGCAGGGGTTCTAATAAAACGATACTAATTATGATAGGGTTAACATTACAAAGCTGTTCTTACAGTAGCATGTGCTACAGACACGCTTAATGAGTTTGTAGTTTTCCTGAAGTTTGAGTCACTGGAGGATCACTCTGGGGACCACCTACTTCATTTCTGACTGCTGCACCAATCCTGGTTCTCTTTTTAACCCCAGTGCACTATGCAGCACAAAAGTACAGTTTTGTACCTACCATAAATGTAGATGTCCGAATAGGAATGCATCTGCAGTCCTTACAAATGGGTTGTCCTGTCGTCAGGCAGCCCTTCGGTCGGCCGGATTCCAAAGTCTGGGTCTGGCCTCGGCTGGTGTCGCACTTCACCCGACATCATAGCTGCAGCTCTTCGGGTATAAAGGCATCAGCCGACGCCATTTTCCTCAGTGTTTCTTGCCCCAGATGCCAGTTGCCCTCTTGGATAGCTAAATTTTGGATAAATGCCAATGTTTCCAAATAGTAGAAGGCAAACACAAAAAATAAGCATGTATGTACATATATACAAACAAATACACCATAAGAGATCCCCCCCCCAGCTAGCTATTAGATGGGCAAATACCCTAGGAATACCTCAGAGGGGAAGGAGGGTGGGTAATCCTGACTGCAGATGCATTCCTATTCGGACATCTACATTTATGGTAGGTACAAAACTGTACTATGTCCTTCAAGGATGCATCTGCAGTCCTTACAAATGGGTAGAATACCATAGCCAAACTAGGGAGGAGGAAGAAGAAATTATGGTGTAGTTAGGATCCCTTGCAAAACAGCAGTGGCAAACCCTGCTCGGGATCTAGAGTATAAAGGTAAGTTATAATGCTTGGCAAATGTATGCACGGAGGTCCAAGTAGCAGCCTCTATAATGTCCTTGGTAGCCACTCCTCGTAAGAAAGCTGTGGTAGTGGCTGTAGCCCTTGTAGAATGAGGCCTTATGTTCTGTGGAGTTTGCTTTCCATGGTAGGAGTAGCAGAATCTGATGCAATTTCCTATCCACTTGGAGATTGTCTGTTTTGAAATTGCTTTTCCTTCCCTTCCTGTTGCATATGCTACCAGAAGCTGGTCAGTTTTTCTATTGCCCTTGGTTCTGTCCAGGTAGTAGCGTAACTGTCTATGTACATCCAAAGTATGCAGCAGTCTTTCCCCCCTGTTCTGTGGATTGGGGAAGAAGGTAGGTAGGTGGATAGCCTGGTTTAAAGACACTCTGGATACCACCTTAGGCATAAATGTAGGATTTGTTCTCATGGACACTCTGTCTTGATGGAAGATTAGGAAGGGTTGTACTGCCATTAAAGCCTGTAGCTCAGAAACCCTTCTTGCTGAGGTAATTGCCAGCAGGAAAGCAGTTTTCCAGGATAGGTGTTGAAGTTCTGCTGTTGCTGCTGGTTCGAAAGGGGGGAGTGTCAATTTTTCTAGCACAAAATTCAAGTCCCATGCTGGCAATGGTGGTTTCCTAGGAGGTTTTACATTTTTAATTCCTCTCAGAAACTGCCTGAGTAGAGGATGCGAGAAGACAGGGGGATCGAAGCTGTATTCTGCAGAAATAGCTGATGCATGTATCTTGATGGAGGAATAGGACAGGCCTGTATGGAAAAGCTCTGCCAAATATTCCAGGATTGGCTATGTCTACCTTTGACACATCTTTTCCCCTTTCAGTACTCCAAATGAGAAATCTTTTCCATTTCCCTGCATAGTTCCTTCTTGTTGAAGGTCTGCGGGCCTCAAGGATAATGTCTTTAACCCTTTGGGATAAATCTGGGTTAGTTGCTCTTATGTGATGTTCCAGGCAGTCAGCTGCAGAGTTTTGAGGTTTGGATGCAGGGTGTTGTAGCCGCTCTGAGTTAACAGCAATGGAATCAGGGGTAGTGTCCACATTTGTCCCCGAGACATGCTCCTCAGTAATGGGTACCAATGTTGTCTTGGCCAGTCTGGAGCTATCAGAATGATCCTTGGACGTTCCTCTTTGATCTTCAATAGCACCTTGTGCATCAAAGGAAGAGGTGGGAATGCATATGCTGTCAGGCCTTTCCAACTGAAGGATAGAGAGTCCACCTTCCAAGCAAGTGGGTGGTACGTCCTTGTGCAGAATTTCTTGAGCTGGTGATTGAGTGGGGATGCGAATAGGTCTATTTGTGGTAGTCCCCATTTCCTTGTGATGGCCTTGAAGATGTCCGGGTGTAGCATCCATTCGTGAGCATCCGAGGTAGTTCTGCTTAATATATCTGCTAGGATGTTTTCTTTTCCCGGTACAAAAATTGCTTGTAACTGAATGTTGTAGCTCAGAGCCATATTCCATAGGTCCAGTGCCATCCGGCATAGAGGGTATGAATGAGTGCCTCCCTGTTTGTTGATGTACCACATGACTGTGGTGTTGTCTGTCCTTATCATCAACTGCCCTTCTTGGAGGAATGGTCTGAAATTCTGGATTGTCAGTTTTACTGCCAGCATTTCCTTTTGATTTATGTGCAGGTGCAGCTGATCTTGAGTCCATAAGCCTTGTATGCACTTGTCCAGCATGTGGGCCCCCCAACCAAGGTCTGAGGCGTCCGTTGTGATGGTTTGGCTTGGTTGAATGCTGTGGAAGGGCAAACCTGGGTTTGACTGGCATGCCTGAGCCCACCATAGGAACTCTTGTTTCAGGCATGGGATTAGTGGTATTTCGGTTTCTAGGCTGTGCCTGTGTTGAGACCATAAATTCTTCAGGTACCACTGTAGCTTTCTCATATGTAGTCTGGCATGAGGGACCAGGATTATGCAGGATGCCATGAAGCCCAAGGCCTGCAGTACTTTCCTTGCTGTTAGTTGGTTCTGCTTTGTTAATGCCAAGAAGTAGAGAGGAAGTTGTTCTTGTTTTTCTGCAGTTAGGAATGCCATCTGTTTTGTTGTGTCCAATTCTGCACCTAAGAAGGTTATTCTTTGGGATGGTATCAGTCTTGATTTTTTTATATTGACTGTATATCCCAGGGCTTGCAGTAAGTAAATGACTCTTTGTAAGTCTTCTGTTAGCTTGCTTCTGTTGTCCGCTTGTATCAGGCAGTCGTCCAGGTATGGATATATTTGGATTCCCTAAAGCCTGCAGTGAGCGATTACTGACGCCAGGCATTTCGTGAACACTCTGGGCGCAGTAGATAAGCCAAAGGGCAATGCTGAGAATTCATAATACTCTGATCCTGCAAGAAATCTGAGGTATCTTCTGCAATTTGGTCGTATGGGGACGTGCAGGTATGCCTCCTTGAGATGTAGAGTCACCAGCCAAGACTCCTTGCCCAGCATGGGAAGAAGTTGCTGTAGGGTCAGCATTTTGAATTTTGGAACAATGATGAATGTGTTTAAAGCGGACAGGTCGAGAATAGGCCTCCAATTTTTCTCTTTTCTTGGTACCAAGAAGAGTCTGGAGTAAAATCCCTTTCCTTGTTCCATAGATGGTACCCTTTCCACAGCTCTCATTTTTGCTAATTGAGCTATTTGTTTTAGAGCTTCTGTCTTTTGATTTGGTGGTAGGTTTGGCATTCCTCTTTTCCTGGTAAAGTATGAAAATGAAACCTGTAGCCTTGGTCTATAGTTTGCAAAATCCACTTGTCTCTTGTGATGCAGTGCCAGTTTTTTGAAAATAAGGCTAACTTTCTGCCTAAGGGTGCTGCTATTTGTTCCCTGGTAGGCGTGCCAGAGCCAAGTCACTGCGCTTGTCCTGTTGCAGTGGTAGTAGTTGTGTCTGTGCCTCGCTGGGTGTCACCTTGCCACTGGCGTCCCTGTAGGCACCTCGTCTGGTTTGCTTTCTCCCTCTTGAACGCCGATTCCGGCCTCTCTGTCTTTTAGAGGGGTCTGGAAAGGACCAATTTTGGAAGGCCAGTTCCTGCTAAACCTTGGAGGCTGAACCTGTAAGAAATCTTTCACTGTTTGTACAGATTTTGCCTTCTCTTCCATTTTCTTCAGTACCTGCTGAGCAGGAGAACCAAATAAATTGACCTTATCCATAGGAGCATCTAATAGTTTTGCTTTAACATGATCCGGCAAGACCTGTTCTTTCAACCATGCATGCCTTCTGATAACTGTGCCAGTCATGGCTGATCTAAAGGAAGCCTCCAGTGCATCATAGCCACATTTTAAAGAATGGTTACTAACCTGCTGAATGTTATGCACCATTTCTAGAACATATTTCTTATCTAAAGAGTCATCAGAGGACAGTTTCTTAGTTAACTGATCAAGCATATACTCCTGGTATTGGATCATATGAAACTGACAGTTCAATTCCCTAGCTGAGAGAGTAGCAGAGGTGTATACTTTTTTACCCCATCTCTCTAAGGACCTGGATTCCCTTTCAGAGGGGAGGGGATTTTTAACTGAGGTCGAAGCTACTGCCTTAGGCCCCTGGGAGATAGTCTCGGGATCTGCAAAAGGAGCCTTGTATAAATGGTGATGTGTGTCTGGGACCCTGTAGAACCTATCGGGCTTAGCAGGGGCTGGAGGCAAAGTATCAGAAGCAGTGCAAGCATCATTAAATGCATCATCTACAACAGAAAGAACTGGAGGTATAGCTAAAGGCCTATGTTGTGGTAAATGCAAAAAAGTCCTAAGCCTTTTCCTTGAATCTGAGAAATCTTGCCCCTGCCATTGAAATTGCATGTAAGGTTTCCCCAAAGGAAAATTCCTCTGGTGGAGAGGCAGAAGGAATCGATTCCTCAGCATCGGAGTCTTCATAAGGAGAAAAAGGAGCCTCTGGATGGTCTGTATTGTCTGAATCATCAGAAGAGTCATCTGAGGACACTGGCTCAGGGGGCTCTGCTCTAGGTCTCTTTTCTGGAGGAGGTTGAGAGGCCCTGTCTGGATGAGGTTGGGATCCCCTTATTAAAGAGATGAGATCCTCTGCCAGAGTAAGCATTTGGGAACTGGAGCTGGGCCTGTGAGAGGGGGGCTTAACAGGCACAGACTTAGAAGTTTTGGCTGCTTTAGCCCTGGCAAAGGCCTTTATGGACATGGCTGCAGGAGGCCTAGCAGCACCACGTGCAGGGGTTGAAACATCCAAGGGGATGGTGTCCGATAATTCTTGTGAAACCACAGTAGCAGGTTGAATTTCAGAGGCTGATTCAACCAGGTTAGAAGGGGCCTCGGTAGTAGTCATGGATTCGGCTGAAGTTAGAACCGCTTGCTCGGTTTCGGCCGAAACCGAGACACTCGCGGTTTGCTTAACCGCGGTTTCGGCCGAAACCGCGGACCGCGAGTGTCGGTCCTTTTCTTTGCGTTTCTTAGCAACTTGTGAAGTCGGAGGATCCGACGGCATAATGTACGCGAAATCTGAGCCGAAAAACTGTTCAGCAAACTCCGACCGACGTCTAAGCGTCCGTCGGTTGAAAGAAGCACAGGCTAAACAAGCTGCTACGTCGTGGTCTGGGCCTAAATAAGCAGTAAGAGTGGAAATCTTTATGAGGTATTGTTTCCCACAAGTTAAACAGTTATTCACTTTTTCTGACATCGGCTGTTTTTAGAAGTCTTCGAAGTCATATTCGGTAGTAGTAATCTCTGGATCTGACCGACCGACACTTGCGAGCAGCTTCTGCTTCGGGCGCCACGCGGCAAGAAAGACTGAGGAAAATGGCGTCGGCTGATGCCTTTATACCCGAAGAGCTGCAGCTATGACGTCGGGTGAAGTGCGACACCAGCCGAGGCCAGACCCAGACTTTGGAATCCGGCCGACCGAAGGGCTGCCTGACGACAGGACAACCCATTTGTAAGGACTGCAGATGCATCCTTGAAGGACATCATAATAAACATGGTAAAGTCTGGCACTGAACCTTGGGGCACTCCACTCTTTACTGACTTTCCTCTTGAAGGGCTTGAATGACTGAATGGGATGTCACATTTCAGTTTCAGTCAGTCCAACTGTTTTCTGTCCAATTTGATATCTTACTTTAAGATTCCTTTAAAATACGTATTGTTAATGTGAGTTTACATGCACTTTCCTTAAGAATGTCAACAGTCCAGATCAAATAACACCCAAGAAGCTGAAGCACAGCCTGTGCTGTGTCCCTGGCCCCCCTCCCCAATACACACACAAAACTTACATAAGAAGCTTCACTTGTAAAGAAGCACAGAAAGCACTAGAGCAGAGGCCTCGCCCTGATGATGTCACGATCAACCATGGCTTCTTCAGAAATGTAAATGACCAGAAAAGCGCATCAGTCACTCTATGTCTTTTTTTTACTGGAACTGATAGTGTAATTTGTTTTTGTAGAATTTGCCATTAAACATGAACTCTACATTTACACAAGCAGACATTTCTGGCACTAGACACCATGACTGAGGAGGTAGCCATATTTTTCTCTGCAGCCGAATCAGCTTGGATTTTTACGCAGCATATCCTCCTTTATGAGAGATGCTCATTTTAACAGCACAGAGCTGAAAATCTCAATTCTTGGATGTTAAAAAATGCGCGCTTTGGCCAGGCTTCAGAGAAAAGAGAGTTAAAAAATGTGCGCTTTGGCCAGGCATCAGAGAAAAGAGAGTTAAAAAATGTGCGCTTTGGCCAGGCATCAGAGAAAAGAGAGTTAAAAAATGTGCGATTTGGCCAGGCATCAGAGAAAAGAGAGTTAAAAAATGTGCGCTTTGGCCAGGCATCAGAGAAAAGAGAGTTAAAAAATGTGCGCTTTGGCCAGGCATCAGAGAAAAGAGAGTTAAAAAATGTGCGCTTTGGCCAGGCATCAGAGAAAAGAGAGTTAAAAAATGTGTGCTCTGGCCAGGCATCAGAGAAAAGAGAGTTAAAAAATGTGCGCTTTGGCCAGGCATCAGAGAAAAGAGAGTTAAAAAATGTGCGCTTTGGCCAGGCATCAGAGAAAAGAGAGTTAAAAAATGTGTGCTTTGGCCAGGCATCAGAGAAAAGAGAGTTAAAAAATGTGCGCTTTGGCCAGGCATCAGAGAAAAGAGAGTTAAAAAATGTGCGCTTTGGCCAGGCATCAGAGAAAAGAGAGTTAAAAAATGTGCGCTTTGGCCAGGCATCAGAGAAAAGAGAGTTAAAAAATGTGCACTTTGGCCAGGCATCAGAGAAAAGAGAGTTAAAAAATGTGCGCTTTGGCCAGGCATCAGAGAAAAGAGAGTTAAAAAATGTGCACTTTGGCCAGGTATCAGAGAAAAGAGAGTTAAAAAATGTGCGCTTTGGCCAGGCATCAGAGAAAAGAGAGTTAAAAAATGTGCGCTTTGGCCAGGCATTAGAGAAAAGAGCACTTTCGTGGCACACAGTGAGGATCCTAATAGTGAGTTGTGCACCTGTTGCAGGACTAACTGTTGCTGACAATATGAACTAGCTAGCATGTCCAGCAACTTCAGGGGTACTTTTTTGTTTGCATCCACTTGTTATCTATAAAGGGGCAGAGAAGTCACTCCTATTTCCTCTGTTATCAGCTTCAACTTTGAGCACGCAGACAATAGTAAGTACACTGTCAAATCCTCACTTCACTGTATAAAGTCTCTCCCTCTCTTTCCGAAGGCTGGCTCTTTCTCGACTGTAGGTTAGCTCCTTCCATTGGCTCTTACAGTCTATGATGACCATAATTCTGGCTGCTCTGATAATGACTCAGCTGGCCCTGGTGAGTGCCACATGGGCACAAAATAACCAAATACAGAATGTACTGAAAAACACAGAGTTGTTTTTTCAAGAAATAACTCTTGAAAATAAACGTCTACACTCTGGGCCAACAAAACACATCCTCAAATGAAAAGAAAGACCCCATGCTGTGAAAAATGTTTGTGTGTGTACAGAGCATATCTCTCAAGTGTCACACACATTATGCAGTTATGTCATTTATTCATTTATTAAGGCTCTCAGAAATCCTTTTTACTTCTGGAATACGGCAGTTTTGCACATGACCAATATGATTTACAAGTAAAAGTGCATGGTAAATTATGATGTTCCTTGCCCAATGCACCTTAGAACCATGAGTTTATAACAATTTACGATGCTCTGCAATTGGAAAACATTAAAAGAATTGCTCACTCGATTTCACTGAAGCTTTACATTTATAGGTTTGGGAATGTCACGTACTACATCAAATACTTTGGTAAAGAAAGGTCAAGCGATATGGGGGCTTACATAAATCTGGCAGATTGCAAAACTGATATTATTATATTACCTGTTACTTTCACTTACACATTTGTCACTAAATCTCTTCTACCAATGTGCCCAAGCATGAGACACACAAGAAACAAGAATACAGTGAGCACAGTAAAAAGAACTGGTCTAGAAGGGTGTAGGTGGGGCAGAGGGGCAGCCGCTCCTGCTGTAAACTTTTAGGGGGCACGATCGGTACATCCCAATCAGTCTTCAGTTTATACTGACATTTAGAAATAAATGCATGCCTTGCACTAAATCTGAAGTGCTGTAGCACTCCTTGTGTGGCATAAACTGTATCAGCTGCGAGCTACAAATGTTTGCTACAAGTTAAAAGGAGAACAACTTTTTTTCTGCTCCTCGATTTAAAGTTGAGTGAGGCACGTGATCAGGAGACAGCTCCAGGCACAGCTAGCTACACCTTTGGTGCTCTCCCTGTTGATCGGTCTCCTGTGATGCCCACGCTGACAATCAAGGTCACCAGCTCACAATTTCTTATTTCTTCAAAGTGTGCATCTACCCGAAAAATGCTGACCACAAAAATAGACTCAGACTTACCTGCTTCGAGGAGAATGCTGTATGACAAAGTTAAGATGTTAGCCTAAAGCTACTAAAGAAACTCTGATCCTTACTAGAGATTACTAATTTAAATTGAACACTGTTCTCCTATTCAGATATGCTTTTTGCATTACCTGCCACACCTGTTATACTTGCAGTTTCATTATGATCACTTCTAACAGTGTTGGCATGAGTTCCTGTTTAATTGCCTGTCAAAGAAAAGGTTGTATCAAAAAACAAGTTGCACTAAGGAATACCCTAGCTATTTCTAAACCCAAATCACTTGCACTAAAACTGGAAATCCAATCACTGGTGCAAAAGGCCCACCTGATAAATTACGTTAGAAGCCAGCATGCCAAAATGTCAGTGGGCTAAAAGAGGGAAGATTACATTACACGCCAAAACACATTATAATGCAGGATTTGTTTTTTCATTTCAAAATAACAAAACTTAGCAGCTCCAATTAAATTACTAAAGCACATAAACAAATATTTTCAGAACTTTCTCAGACATCAAGTCATTCTGTAAAATGTAAGGTAAACTTTACCAGAACTTCAACTGCAATGGAAGATCCGTGCTTGTTTTAAATATGATGTGAAATTAAAATTACTTTCCACGTTGAAGACAAACTGCTGCCTCTCTATGAAATAATTTGCCAAAAATTAATTTTGCCGTTAACAGAAATTACTCTAAATAATTTAGTTTAAAAATAAACCTCATACCACATGCTGCTAAACACTGCTGTCTCTAAACAATAAAATCAACACTAGATCAATGCACCATTTCAACATTGCAAATGGTTGTCACTGTCGATCTGTTTGGGTTCAGATTTTTTTACCAAGAGATTTTGCAGTAAACTACTGAAACAAAGTCAGTTTATGTTTCACTGAAGCTGTACAGATAATACTGTCTATGGTCTCAAACTAGATGGGGGGATCCATACTAGTAAAACAAACAGTGAAAATGAAACAAGATTATAACAGAATCAAACTAAACTAAAAATGTTTCAATGAACATCAAAGATGCATCTTATTTCGTTTGAGTGAATTTTTGGCACAACAAAAATATGTATATAAATCTACACAGTGTACAAGAGAAATACTGATAAACCATGTTCAGTAGCTCTATATATATATATATATATATATATATATATATATATATATATATATATATATATATATATATATACATATATATATATATATATATATATATCTACTGACGTCTGCCATCTTGTTCCTCGTCTGTACAGTTTGTTATAAAAAGACACATGACCATTTTTCTTTATCGACAATACAGTTTCCCTGATTAAACTACTAAGAAATCATGGCTCTCACTCTGGTGTGTGTGTGTGTGTTGGGGGGAGCTTCACATTTGCATCTTCTTGACATTCAGTGCACTTTAAGAATGTTAAAGACAGGAGTGACCCTTCAAATGGAGGCTATCACTTACCCTACAGGATGCAGTGCTCCCTTTTTCTTTTTGGGGAGCTGTTCACCCTTGTTTGGATGTATGACTGAGGCTATAATCTCCATCCATGATCGTTTTTTCAAGATGAGCTCCCATTGACCAGATAGGTTCATAAGTTCATACTAGGCTAACAACCACCAGGGTCTTTACAAGCCTAGCCATTCAGCCCGTCCCAGATGAAAACCTCACCACCACCCCAGTTAGACTAGGGTATCTCAGCAGAAATTTATCTTTGGAGGGAACGAGACACCTGAATGATTTCAAACAGTAACACAAACACCTCTCCTTCACAAATAGCTGAGAACTCCAGTTATCAGAATTTCATCCCAGTACTTTATGCTCAACATCTTCCCTACTCATATCCATCTTATAAAAACATACATAAAACCAAATAAAATCTGTACTGAAGACAGTGGCGTAAATTAGTTCACTAAGGAAATATAACTTTTTCCAATTACTTTTGCAGTAGAGAGAACTGATAATGTAAAAAAATGTCTCAGCATATTCAAAAGTAACAGCACAACAAAAGACAAATTATATAAGTAAATAAAAATGTTGTCACTGCTCCTGATTCATCCACTGGACTTCAGTGTCCTTGTAACTTCCATGTGGACTATCCAGAATGAATTAACGTAGCTCCATATTGTCGGTGCTGCTGCCACTGGTCAGTGCTTGGGAAACATGGTGGAGGAACACAAATACATGTACTGAGGAAGGTTTGTGGCATTAGTGCAAACGATAGGAGGCTTACGGAAGAGAATTCAAGGTCCCAAGGTCAGGAATGTAATTCAACTTCTGGTTAATGGGACTGGCACAAAAATAACACAACATACTAGCACATTTTGGCTGAAACATGCGAGAGAGAGAGAGAGGAATAGCTGTCTGGCAGTAGCATTTGTGCATAAACAGGCCTACAACTTAACCAGGCCTGGAATCCCTTTGGTCCTCAAAGTAGCAGTCAATAATGCAAGGTCCCTCTCCCTTTCTAGAAGGTTCTAGGGTTTCATTTTGCCTCCTGATCAATTTATTCAGTTTTTACGAATAAATTGTAATAACTTCAGTACCGCCACCTCTGACCAATAGTACTCGCTCAAGTCCTTCTGTCAGTACTTCCAGAAACTCCATATCTGTTGACAACAGGTTAAGGAAAACAAATATGCATAACCAATGTTATTAACTATGCCAACTTAACAAATCTGCCTCTATGATGTATCCTTAAGTATATGATGCATCCTTAGTAAAAAAAAAAACACATATGAGAAGGAAGCTGGTTTGTTACCATATCCCTGCTGTCTTACATAGGCATTATGCAAAGAAATCTTCAATTAAGCAACTTTTTTATAACTCAGTGTTAAAAGAAAGCAGGCATCTTCTGATTTCAGTCCACAGATGATTCATCATAGGATTCATAGAAGTTTTTGAGGGTATGTTAGTGAAATGACCACAAACACCTTGCCAAATATAGGTTGTCAGAACCACAGAAGTATTTTTGGTGTCTCAACACTACAAAAACATGTTCTTTTGAAATGATACATGATATAAGGGATTCTGGGATGAGTTGTGTTGAAATAGGTGTTTCACAGGTGAGGTTTGATGAAACCTGTTTACTAGCACATTTGAGATGTCGTTTGGATTAGAGTAAGGGGGTCCCAATAAGAAATTCAGAGCAATGGTGAGTGTTAATTTTTTCTAAAGTAAGTAAAGACGTACATATAGTCATTCTTTGCTTTAGAAGATAAGCTTTGTTCATGTGTTGCTTTATTGGTTCTTAACAGTGTTTTTCAGTTTCTTCCGAGATCAGACGAGATTGGTCGCATTCAGGGTAGGATGGCCATACGCTTGTTTTTCAGTTTCTCGGTGACATTTTTTTACACTATCCTCGTTCTGAGTTGCTGTACGGTTAAGGATTTTTTTTTTAATTTTTATAAAGTTTATGTCAGCTGACTACCAGGGAATAAATGTTTTTAAATATTCCATTGTATTAGATTCAAGTTAGGACTACTATATCTATGCATTTGCCAGAGTGGACATAAAACTCCTTAACTAGCTGCTGTGACAGTGTTACCTGCAGTGATATCAAGGGCAAATTTAGATATTTCACAACATAACTGTATAAGTTTCACCCTTTTGAAGTCCTTACATACAGAGAAGTTGACTGCAGATGGCATGGTAGTTTTAACAGTAAATATCAACTATTTAATAAGCATGCCTGCCTACCTTTCATACCAGAACTGAACAGGTAGGTGTTTTATGGAACATTGTATAAGTGCATGGGGAGATTTGTTTCATAAGTTTGTACTAGGCTAACTGCCCTTGTGGGCCATTTTAAGTCTAGACAATTACCCCATGTGAGAATCCAACCCTGCACCTTGTGTCTTTAAGGTAAACACCTTTACCATTATGCCAACCTCCCAACACTACGTTACTATTAGTATCCTGCTCCCTCACCTTTACAACCTATTAGTGCCTCATTACACAGTAATGACCCACATTAGTGCAACGTTACACAGTAATGACCCACATTAGTGCTTCGTTACACAGTAATGACCCACATTAGTGCCTCGTAGTGCCTCGTTACAAGTAATGACCCACATTAGTGCCTCGTTACACAGTAATGACCCACATTAGTGCCTCATTACACAGTAATGACCCACATTAGTGCCTCGTTACACAGTAATGACCCACATTAGTGCCTCGTTACACAGTAATGACCCACATTAGTGCCTTGTTACACAGTAATGGCCCACAGTAGAGCCTTGTTATACAGTAATGGCCCACATTAGTGCCTCGTTACACAGTAATGACCCACATTAGTGCCGCGTTACACAGTTATGGCCCACATTAGTACCTCATTACACAGTAATGACCCACATTAGTGCCTCATTACACAGTAATGACCCACATCAGTGCCTTGCTACACAGTAATGACCCACATTAGTGCCTTGTTACATGGTAATGACCCACATTAGTGCCTCGTTACACAGTAATGACCCACAGCTGCCTAGTGTTGCTACAGCAAGGTATTCTCTACCACTTAAAAATCCACTGGCCTCTGACCAGACCCGGGTCTGTCCATTCTCAGAAATTTATATCAGCACAACAGTAATTCACCACTGCCAGCTTATACACACTATTGCACATGTACAAAGTCACACGTCTAGACGCCAGCTTACTTCCTGAGAATCTTGAGTCTTTTCTGAAAAATCGAGTTAAAACACAAGGCAATTCAATTGCAATACCTTGTGAACAGTAAAAGCTATTAAAGAAAGTACAAACATTAATGATTTTTTTAAACTGCATTCAATACATTCAAAACTTCTGTATTAATTCTTGAGATACTCTTCTACAAAATGTTTCCAAATGTATATTTTTCTGTTAATTTTCACATCTTTCCCTGTCTTGGAAACTGTACCAACCAAACACACATTATTTTATATGCAGCATGTCTGTTCAGCCAGGCATAAGCATTTATACAACTATAAGCAATTCCTTTTTAGTTGCTATTTTTTTATGAATAGTTACATAATTAACCACTTAAATAACACATACTGTCAGTCAAGTTGTACAAATTACAGTGAAAATATGACTTACAGCTTCCTTCAGCATTATCTGTTTCATTTGATATCACGCAACATACTGTTAGGCATTTGATTTAGTTATTATTAATGTAAATATGGAAATAGTGCGTATCTTCATTTCATGAACAGACTGACAGGCAACAGCAAAGAACGCCCTGCAAAAAGAGCAATCATGGATGTTTCCCTGAAAAGGAAATTCCTAGGTTCCTTAAAGTAAAAATACTGGGTATTTTTTCCTAAATCTTCCAGAACACAGAGCAAAACTGTAATTCCATTTAAACGGATCTTTACCAACTTAATTACATATCTCCCAGAGATTGCCACTCATCTGGAATAAGCTCCCACTTCACGTGAAGCAGAGCTCCTCAATGACTCTATTCAAGTGCAACCTTGACAATTGGATGGGAGACCGTAAATTCACCCTGTGGGTGGCACCAATGTCCCTCATGAACACAGGCAGTTGGTGGTGATCGTAGAATTGCTCTGCTAACAACGACCATCCAACTATGGTCAGTTAGGGAACTTACACAGCTAAGCTTGTAAATGCTCTGGGGCCATCAGCCTAGTAACCTCCTATAAACCTATGAACCTATGACATTAACTTAAGGAAAACAAAGAAAAGCAATAGCTTAAAAAGATATAATCATCATGGAGGGTCCCCGGTACTACATACAAAACATAAAATCTTATAGTATCAGTTGATTGAAGGTCAGACTACGCAGAACCTGCAAGACTTGGGTCCTTGGAAGATCACATCTCTGCCAGTTCAGTATTTTGTAAGGAGCTGCTAAGCACCCACTGCTTGAATTCTTGCTTCTTTACTGAAACCAAAGTAAAACATTAATGGGGTGATGGACTCTTGATGGATAGTCCCTTATTTGAAAAAATCTTTATCAAACTGTGACTAACTTATATTGATGTAAAATGTATTTATGCTTACTGTTTAAAATTATCTATTGTTTTACTGTTTACTTGTTTTATTTTGGAGGTTTTCTCCCTATGCCTCCACTGAAAAGGTGCAGCTTGTCTACAATTTGGACCATCCCGGTAAACAAATGCAATAAATAAATAAATAGCATTATCTGCTGGGCTTGTCCCCTTCTTTCGGAATAGTGATTAATCCTATGCTCAGCCATGAACTTACAAACATAATGACAAAACTATATAAAGTTCACAACAACAACACAAGTGAAGCCTGATACATGTTAACAAAACATTTAATTTTTGCATTCAACACACATTTAACATAAGGAATATGAAACAACATTGTGAAAGCTATATTGTGGAACAACACTTTTTGGTTTCATTGTGAATTTGCTTGTTTGCTTTCCAATTTTGCTGTTTTAATATCTTCACAGATCAAACATACCACTGACTGTATACCCCCCCACACACACACTTTAACAGCACTGACTCAGGAAGATGAAGCCTCAGTTTATAAAGTTTTATTCAAAGGGATGGGTTGAAGTATCAAGGTATCAAAAAAATATCGGGTTCCTGGAGTCACATGCGTGTTCCTCTCATGTGTTCATGGGTCTTCTCCAGGTCCTCTGTTGTCCTCTCACCTGCTAAAAAATGTTGGTTGATTGGCTTCTCTCAAGTGTTGATATATATTGCATATTTCCCTGCTCTCATGACCTGGGTTGTGGCTGATAAGACTCCAGAATGGCCAGTTTACTTCCCTAGTTAACAAAGGAATAAATTAAACTGAAGCAGTCCTTTGACCTGGCATCAGACAATTTTCCTAGGTTATTGCCACTACTAGGGACTACTTATGGTACCACTCACTCCAAAGATGTTTCCAGGATCTCCATCAATGCATGATGTTCCTTCTGCTTCAAGACTCCAAGCCATCATGATCAACACTATGGTGAACACTGTTGCTGTAGACGACAGTCTGAACAGCAACACTTTCTGTGAATGTGGTACTCACAGATACTCACCCAGAGGGAGCCAAAAGAATCTCCTTTAAGGACAACAGGCAATAATGGACCTGAAGGCTTCTACGATATCCGGTGCTGTCATCCAAGCAGATTATGTCAGCACTGGCATGTTACCTTATACAGTGAACATTCAGAATATGAAAATACAGATATGATCAGTGAAGTGAGACTGAGATCCATAATGGGTTAAACGTCTTCCATTTTCTTCAGAACTGGAAAAAGATAAGGGCAGAAATATTGGACTCATTCCAGAAGAAGGGCATCTTTATGGTCCCTCTCATCTCCACAGAAACAGATTGGTCTCTGCAGATGGTCCTTTCTGAGAACAAACTAAAAACTGTAGAACATGACTACCCACGAACACATGTCAACCTCCCTAACACTTGGTGATATCTCTGAGCCAGGGCTCACCAGGCGAACCCCCCCCCCCAATGGCAACCCAAGACTGTAATCAGGATTGCAACTGACAGATAGTCAAGTCATTCCCCTGGGTGTTCTGGACAACACCAAAAGATGCAGGACTGTGTGACAACTAAAGAGTCTTTCCTGATCTGGAAGAAGGATTCTTCTTCTTCTTGGGGGAGGGTGTGGCTTTGCCTTGTCAAAACAAACAGGTCGTCCAAGGTGGAGAGCATCTATTTCTTTATAAATAATTCATTCACAAAAACCCAAGAGGGGTGGCAGAAAAGAATCTTTCACATGAAAGAAGTGATGAAAGGAGATACTGCCAGCACAGCTAGGTGGAATTTTGTAAATAATTATATGTCACTGGCGAATATCAAAATGATTTATACAAGACGCTCGTGTTACAAATGTATTACAACTGTATGTCATGTGTAAATCAAACTGCTTGCACAGAAGTGTGTGCTGAAAAGGTATTTGCAAAGTGCTGTTTGAAATGTAACTAAAGTGTGCCCTACTGAAAGAAACAGAAATATACATGCACTATTGTAACTGTTTAACTGTATATATATTTTAACAGTGGAAACTGGAATACAGGAAGTTAACCTCAGTCGAGCAAACTTTTGAGAATTATCTGAAATTAAATTACTTTGTAGGACGTAATAAAGAGGCTATCTCTCAAGTTTTCAATGCAGCTAGAGACACAAGGTCTGTACTAGGAAGCTTTCTGTATTGTCCTTGGAGTGCACTGTATTGTCCTTGGAGTGCACTAATTGCTACTTTTGAAGCATGAAGGAATGTAACTGTTTTATGACTTCAGCATCTGCAAAGATCTGAGGGAAAGCCTGTGTCTGTATATTTTTACAGGTAGATGCTAAATGCTGCCAGATTCTAGCAATGGGGGTTTTGGCCTGGGAATTAAAAGTCAGATGACCAGAACTGATGTCATTCTGCAAGTTATCCCAGCAGTAATGTTTTAGACATTAATTTGAGAAGGCTCTTAGTGAGACAGAGCATTCTGCATTCTATCTTGGACCTGAAAACAACAACAAGAAAAGCCATTTGCCACACATCTGCCTTGCTCTAATGAAGTAAGTTTCTAGGGAAAAGTATAATTAGCTTAGATTTACTCAGGAATATAGTAAAGCTTAGTTTAGATGTTTTTTTTTTTAATTTGTGTGGTCCTATACAGGAATGCTATTTAAAATATTTCTTGTGTTTATTATGAACTCTGATGTCACTGTGAATACATACTATTTTCTTGTTCTTTTATTATTTATTATTAAATATATTTTCATTGTGGCTGATCTGGGTAGAGATATATAAGTTTTGAGAGTATTTTCATATTTATTTGGTGACACTGTGTAGGTCACTCCTAGTAGCCTTGCACTTGGTCAAACTATAATTTGTACTAGTATTAACAGTACACAGTATTGGACACCCTTTAAGTGCCTTAAAGTAGCTGATAAGGAGTGATTGGTGGCAGTGGAAACTACCTTATAGTCTGGGCAGAAGGGGACATAGCTGGTAAACCTGTGCCAGCCTTTCTTTTGTGTGTGTGTGTGTGTGTGTGTGTGTGTGTGTGTGTGTGTGTGTGTGTGTGTGTGTGTGTGTGTGTCAGCTACCTGGGCAGGGATATGAAGCACTGGTTGGACAGAGAGGGTGCTGGAGGTCTTGGTTTGGTCATTCAGCTGAGATCTCAACTCTATAGATATAATTATCAAGTAAGATGGACTTTCCAACTCTAAAATATGCAGTTTGTACTTTAATTCAGTGGAGCTATATGTATTAACTTTAGTAAATGCATGTTTATTTTCTCTGTATACTGACTAGTTGTCCAATTTCCTTTTGATTCAGTGTCATATAGCTATGTATTCTGATTGTGCGATTGTGGGAGACACATGTTTGTAGTGGACTGGCATGCTTCCTGTATGTACTGAGTCGGCATGCTGCCTGTATTCTGCAGCAGATTTCATCACATGAAGTGGCACAAAATGCAGCACAGTCAGTCAGTCAGTCAGTCAATTAATCACTCAATCAAGACAATAAACCAATTAATTAAATGTAGTTCTATTTAAGGAAAGGTTACAAAAGGAATACAGAACAAGGTTAGATTCCTTATAAAGTGTACAGTGCTTTGCACATACTGTAATAATATGGATGTAACAGTTGACTACAATGTGATGCTCACTTTTTTAGGAGGAAAACTAGGAAAATATGTTTACCTCAATGATAGTCCTACAATAAACTGCTTTTGTATGTGGTATACACTGAATGAATTAGTGACAGGATGAAAACTGCTGCAATAATCTGTGAAGATGAGGATGCCATAAAGATACTAAACATGACGATGGTGTGACAAAGATGACAACAATGAAGATGTGATGAAGCCGCTAATGATAATGAAGATGAAGATGCAATGAAGAAGACAATGACAATGACATCAAAATGCTGAAGATTCAGTGAAGGTGATGAAATAGCAATGATTATGATAAAGGTGTAATGAGGAAGAGCATGATCATGTGAAGATGACGAAAATGAAGATGATGTAATGATAACAATGCAGAGGAGGATGAATATGCAATGAATGTCAAGATGTGAGAATGACAATTATGTGAATAGAATGATGAAGATGCAATAAAAGCAAAAGTACAGTTGTGTACATTTACCATAAACGTAGATGTTCGAGTGTATTCACTGTTGCAGTCATTACATATGGGTTATCCCTGCCAGGGTAGCCCTCGGCCAGCCCGAATACCAGAGACTTAGTATTTCTGCATCGGTTGCTGTCGCTTGAGGACTGACGTCAGGTCGTCAGTAGTACAAAGTACGGCAGTCGATGCCACTACATCAGTTTTTCCTGTGTCAGGTGCCCCCCCCCCCCCACCAAGTGGGAGCCAGGTTATGGTGGAAGAACCCCACCAGTAGAAAGTAAATACCAAAAAGTTCCTTGTAAGTAGAGAGAGAGAGAGAAAAAAAGAGGGGGATGGAGGGAGGGAAACCAGGACTGCAACAGTGAATGCACTCAGACATCTACATTTATAGTAAGTGCACACAACTGTACTATGCTCTTCGTGTTTCACTGTTGTAGTCATCACATTTGAGTTGATTCCCAAAGCTGGGGAAAAGGGTGGAGGCAGTCAATGAAACTAGGGGCTGGCTAGGATGTCCTGCAAGACTGCAGAGGCAAACCCTGCCCTGGATTTGGAGAAGAGAGGCAGGTGGTAATGCTTGGTAAAAAGTGTGAACAGATGTCCAGGTGGCAGCCTCCAGGATGTCCCTGGTGGGGCTCCTCTGAGGAAAGCTGCAGAGGTGGAGGTTGCTCTGATGGAGTGTGCCCTGACCCCCTTGGGGGAGGCTTTCCATGCTGTTTGTAGGAGAAATGGATGCAATGTGCTATCCATTTGGAAATTACTTGTTTGGAGATGGCTTTGCCTTCTGCCCCTGTAGCAAAGCTAACCAGCAATTGATCAGACTTTCTGAAGGATTTAGTCCTGTCTAGACAGAATCTGAGGTGTCTGTGCACATATACAGAGTGAAGGATCCTTTCTCCCTTGTTCTGGGGATTAGGAAAAAAGGTGGGCAATTGAATGGATTGGTTGAGAGCCACATTGGACACCACCTTGGGCATGAAGGATGGGTTGGTTCTGAGGGATACCCTGTCTGCATGAAAGATGATAAAGGTTTCCACAGCCATGACTGCTTGCAGCTCAGAGACTCTACTGGCTGAAGTGATGGCCAGAAGGAAAGCTGTCTTCCAGGAGAGAAATTTTAGCTCTACAAAAGAAGCTGGTTTGAAAGGGGGCAGGGTGACCTTTTCCAATATTTAATGAAGGTCCCAAGCTGGTGTCCATGCCCTTCTGGGTGGCCTCAAGTTGCTAGCCCCTCTTAGAAAATGTTTGATCAAAGGGTGTGAGAAAAGGGGCTGCTCAGTGGGGAAATGAGCAGAAATAGCAGAGGCATGAATTTTTATAGAGGAGAAAGAGAGGCCACTGTGTAGTAGGTCAGCTAAGTAATCCAGGATGACAGTGAGGGAAGGCTGTGCCATATTGGCTCCCTTAGCCTGGATCCAGGTGCAGAACCTTTTCCCATTTATCAGCATAAGAGATTTTGGTGCTGGGACGTCTGGCCTCATGGATAACATCCAGAACCTGTTTACGGAGGTTGGCAGATTGGTTCAGGGTAAGGGAAAAACCAAGCTGCCAAACTGAGTGTCTGCAACTGGAGATGCAAGAACTCCCCTTCCCTCTGGGTCAGGAGATTTGGAATCTGAGGAAGATGCCATGGTGGTAGTGAGGACAGGCTGTGCAGCAAGGGGTGCCAGTGCTGGTGGGGCCAGTCTGGAGCTATGAGAATGGTCTTTGTTTTTTCCTACCTTATTTTGAGCAGTACCCTGGGGATGAGAGGTAGTAGAGGAAAAGCATAGACTGATAGACTGACCCAGTGGAAGGACAAAGGCACAGACCGACAGACTGACCCCGGGGAAGGACAGGGCATCCCCTTTCCAAGCCATGCAGTGATGCTTCCTGGTGCAGAACTTGCTGAGCTGATGGTTGGTGTGGGAGGCAAACAGGTCGACCTTCGGGGTTCCCCATTTCTGAGTTATTAGGGTGAAGGTACTTCTGTTGAGTTGCCACTCATGTGGGTCCAGAAGGTTTCTGCTTAATTGGTCTGCCAGAGAGTTGAGAGAGCCTGGTAGGAATTGTGCTAACAGGTGTATTTGCAAGGCAGAGGCTGTTTGCCAAAGGGTCATGGTCAGCCTGCAGAGAGGGTAGAACTGAGTCCCTCCCTGCTTGTTGATGTACCACATCACAGTGGTGTTGTCTGTTTTGATCAACAGAGCCCCTGGAGAGAGAAGGGGTTTGAAAACTATCAAGGCGTGTTGCACAGCCATCATCTCTTTTTGATTGATGTGCAGAGGGATTTGCTGTGGGGTCCGTTGGCCCTGCATGCACCTGCCATCCAGGTGTGCACCCCAAGCGTAGTCTGTGGTGAGGGTCTGGGTGGCGGGGAGTGGGGAGAAAGACACTCCTCCTTGTTGTGGGAGCATGCTGTTGCCAACCAAAGAAAATCTTTTCTGAGGCAAGGAATTATAGGCAGAAGAGTTTCCAGTTCTTGAGAGTGTTGCCACCAAAGACTCTTTAGGTACCACTGAAGTTTCCTCATATGCAGTCTAGCATATGGAATGAGTAGTATGCAAGCTGCCATGAACCCCAGAGCTTGTAGGATCTTCCTTGCAGTTAGCTGGGGCCTGGTGGTGAGTTGAGAGAACTAGGCTGTCAGGAAAATTTGTTTCCCTGGAGTAAGATATGCCATCTGGGAAGCTGTGTCCAGACTTGCTCCCAGGAAGATTATCCTTTAGGTGGGCACCTGTTTGGATTTATTTTCGTTGATTGTGTACCCTAGGGAGGTTAGTAGGGTCTTTACAAATCCAGGTGCTTGAGCAGCTTCTCCTGGCTGTCTGCCTGAATAAGGCAGTCGTCTAAGTATGGGTAAATCTGAATATTTCTTTGTCTGCAAAAGGCAATGGCCATAACCAGACATTTTGTGAAAACTCTGGGAAGTGCAGAGAAATGAAAGTGTTGAGATTCTGCCCCGAAGCTGAGATATTTCCTGCATGATTCCCTGATAGGAATGTGGAGGTAGGCCTTTTTTAGATCTAGGGTGGCTAGCCAAGTGTCTTTGGACAGCATGGGTAGCACCTGCTGGAGGGTTAGCATTTTGAATTTTGGGATCACCAGAAAGGTGTTGAGAATGGATAGGTCGAGGATGGGGCGCCAGGTGCCCTCTTTTCTGCGCACCAGAAAAAGTCTGGAGTAGAAACCTTGGCCTTTCTGTTCTGCAAGAATGTGCTCTACTGCCCTTATAGAGAGCAGGGAAAGGATTTGCTTTTGAGCCTCTGTCCACTGATTTGGTGGTAGATCTGGAAACCCTTTGGGGGTTGGAAGGGTGTTGATGGAGAATTTGTATCCCCGAGACACAATGTTCAGAACCCTGTGGTCCTTGGTAATGGTGGCCCAGGTGCTTGAATGAAAGTAGAGTTTTCCTTCTAGGGGTAAGTAAAGGTAGGTAGAGGGAGGGGGTGGAGGGGATGAGTCATTTTGAGTTTTTACCATACGGGGGTGATTTAGAGCTCCCTGGTTTTGAAGTGGAGGTAGTCCACTGCTTAGATCTCTGCATTCCTTGGGGCTGCTGTCTGGGGTGTGCTTCCATGGGGCCTAAGCTGAACCGGTTTACTGGGAGCAGGAAAGGACCAGTGTTTGGAGGGACAATGCCCGCTGAACCTAGGAGGCTGGACCTGCAAGAAATCCCTAACTGTTTGCATAGATTTTGCTTTTTCTTCATCTTTTTTATGACCTCTTCTGCCTTAGTGCCAAATAGGTTATCTTTGTGCAAGGGGGCATCCAACAATTTAGATTTGACATGATCTGGCAGGAGCTGTTCCTTAAGCCATACATGCATTCTAATGACAGAGCCAGTGACTGCTGCCCTGCAAGAAGCTTCTAGAGTGTCAAAACCACAGTGCAAGGTGTGTTTAGTTACTTGACTTGCAGAATGCATTAACTCTTGTAAATCTTTAGATTCTGCCCAAGCAGGAAAGGAAGACATTTTTGTTTAAGGAGTTCCAAGATATGTTGCTGAAATTTTAGCATATGGAACTGACAATTTTGTGCCTGATAGCAAGAGTAGCTGAGGTGTATACTTTCTTACCCCATCTGTCCAAAGCTCGGGAATCCCTGTCTGAGGTGGTGGGATTCTTAACAGAGGTTGCTTTAATTCCTTTTGCCCATTGAGAAAAGACCTCAGGGTCAGCTGTAGAATTTTTAAAAAGATATTTGTGGGAGTCAGGAACTCTATAGTATCTGTCTGGTTTTCTGGGAGCAGGAGGAAGGGTGTCAGGAGTCAAGCTGAATTTGAGGAAAACATCCTCCACAACCATCCAGGACTGGGGGGATGGCCAAAGGTTTGTGTTGTGGAAGATCCAGGAATTCCCTGAGTCTCTTTTTAGACTGAGGGTAGTCCTGACTCTCCCATTGGAAATGCTCCCTTAAGGTATGCAGGGTTCCCCCCCCCAAAGGAAAAATCCTCTGGGGGAGAGGCTGAAGGAATGGAATCCTCTGCATCAGAATCCTCATAAGTAGAGAGGGGTTGCACTCTTCATATTCAGATGCATCAGATTCCTCTGACTCTTGTTCAGACAAAACTACAGGGGACAGATCTCTTTTCCTTTTGGAGGGGATAGCTTGGCTTCCCCTGATCAGCATGATAAGGTCTTCCGCCATTTTAAGCATTTGAGACTGATGCAAGGAAGTAAGCGCCTGAGAGTTGGTTGTTGGTTTCTTGGGTATGGTTCATACCCTGGTCCTAAGAAACTCTGGAGTTTTAAAAAGAACGGTATTCGCGAAAGAAGACGTCAGTTTGTGACGAGATTCGGTAGTGCTAAGGACTTCCTCAAAAGCCGGTGCCTGCTCAGTGGCTCCAGACCCAGCCAAGGTTGAGACAAAGTACAGTTTTGTACCTACCATAAATGTAGATGTTCGAGTGCTAATACAGCTGCAGTAATCACATATGGGTTTTCTGCCGTCAGGCGGTCCCTCGGTCGGCCGAATTCCAAAGTCTTGGTCCGGCGTCGGTTGTCGTCGCTTTCTTTTCTGACGTCAGTGAGGCCAGAGTATATAAGACACAGCCGACGCCATGTTCTCCAGTCTTTCTTGCCCCAGATGTCAGGTGCCCCCAGAAGGAAGGCAATACATAAATTATGCTTATAAGTATATACAAACAATGCAATATAATCCAAAATCAGTAGTTGCAAGCAAATAAACCATAGAAGGATAACCCAGTGAGGTTGTATGAAGAGGTTGTTAGGCCCCATGCCTTTACCAAGTGGGGAAGGAGGGAGGGAAACCTGTACTGCAGCTGTATTAGCACTCGAACATCTACATTTATGGTAGGTACAAAACTGTACTATGTTCATCGTGCATACAGCTGCAGTAATCACATATGGGTAGAGTCCCAAAGCTACGCACAGGGTGGTAGGTACTAGGAGGAACTGGGTTGAGCCAGAATGCCCTGCAAAACAGCAGTGGCAAAGCCTGCTCTTGTTCTGGAATATAAAGGCAGGTGGTAGTGTTTTGTGAAGGTATGTACAGAACTCCAAGTGGCTGCCTCAAAAATATCTTTGGTAGGAACTCCTCTGAGGAAAGCTGTAGAGGTAGCTGTGGCCCTGGTGGAGTGTGATCTGATACCTGTAGGAACAGATTTTCCATGATAGAAATAACAAAACCGTATGCAGTGGCCTATCCACTTTGAAATAGTCTGCTTGGAAACTGGCTTCCCTTGAGCCCCTACAGCATAGGACACAAAGAGTTGTTCTGATCTCCTGAAGGACTTTGTTCTGTCCAAATAGTAACGTAGCTGCCTATGGATGTCTAAAGAATGTAGCAGCCTTTCCCCTTTGTTTTGAGGATTGGGGTAAAAGGTAGGTAGGTGTATGGCTTGATTTAAAGCTACCCTGGATACCACTTTAGGCATAAATGATGGGTTGGTACGAAGAGAAACCCTGTCCTGATGGAAAATGAGAAAGGGCTGCACCGCCATGAGGGCCTGTAGCTCCGAAACTCTACGAGCTGAAGTGATAGCCAGAAGGAAGGCAGTTTTCCAGGACAAATATTGCAAATCTGTTGAGGCAGCTGGTTCAAAAGGAGGCAATGTTAATTTTTCTAGTATGTAATTAAGATCCCAAGCTGGTATTGGTTGTTTCCTTGGTGGTCTTATATTCTTAGCCCCTCTGAGGAACTGTCGTAAGAGTGGGTGAGAAAATAAAGGAGGATCTGTGTTGAATTCTGCAGAAATGGCTGAGGCATGGATTTTTATGGAAGAAAATGAAAGTCCACTGTTCAGCAGCTCAGCTAGATACTGTAATACCTGAGGCAAGTTCAGTTTTCTAGGGTCCTGGCCTTTTTTCTCATTCCATGAGCAAAACCGCTTCCATTTTGCGGAGTAAGCTTTTCTAGTAGATGGCCTTCTGGCCTCCAGAATGACATCCTGCACCTCCTTGGAGAGTAGGGTCTGTTGTGGTGTTAAGGAATTTTCCATGCTGCGAGATTGAGTGTTTTCAGCTGACTGTGAAGAGTTTTGAAGCTGTGCTGAGTCAGCAGAAGAGGCACTAGAGGCAAGGACCAGGGGGGAGTATGTGTTAGGCTCCTCAGGAGTGGGTACCAGTGTTGCCTTGGCCAATCTGGAGCAATCAGTATCATCTTCGGTCTGTCTGCTATTGCTTTCAAAAGCACCTTGGGCAGAAGAGGCAGAGGTGGGAATGCGTAAACTGTCCATGCTGTCCAACTGAATGAAAGGGCGTCCACTCTCCAGGCCTTTGGATGAAAGGTCCTTGAACAAAACTTTTCCAATTGATGATTCCTGTGGGAGGCAAAAAGATCTATGTCTGGCCTCCCCCACACTTGGATTATTTCTGTAAACACCTGAGGATGTAACTTCCATTTGTGTTGATCTGTCATATTTCTGCTTAAATTGTCTGCCAGCGTGTTTTCCAATCCTGGCAGGTACTGTGCTTGAAGTTCGATTTGCCATTCCAGAGCCAAATTCCAAAGAGTCATGGCTAGTCTGCACAAGGGGTATGAATGTGTTCCTCCTTGTTTGTTTATGCACCACATTACTGTGGTGTTGTCTGTTCTTATCAGTAATTGTCCTGGATGCAGGAAGTCCTTGAAAGCTGTAACTGCATTTATTACTGCTAGCATTTCTTTTTGATTGATGTGAAGGTGCTTTTCCTTTTGGGACCATTTGCCCTGAATGCACCTGTCCATCATGTGTGCCCCCCAGGCGTAATCTGAGGCATCTGTTGTGATAACTTGCTTTGCTTGAGGCTTGCAGAATGGGAGGCCTGTGTTTGCTTGACATGCTTGGGCCCACCATAGAAATTCCTTTTGCAAACATGGGATTATTGGTATTATTGTTTCCAAACTGTGACTGTGTTGAGACCATAGGTTTTTTAGGTACCATTGAAGTTTCCTCATATGCAGCTTTGCACATGGGATTAAAAGAATGCAAGATGCCATGAATCCCAGAGCCTGCAGGATTTTCCTTGCAGTAAGCCTGGTACTTTTTGCTAGTATTTTGAAGTACTGAGATAGTTGCCCCGTTTTCTGGCGTAGGTAGGCCATCTGGGTGTTTGTGTCCAAGTTGGCACCCAGGAAAGTTATTTTCTGAGATGGTGTTAGCCTTGATTTCTCTTTGTTGATTGTGTATCCCAGAGAATGCAGTAACCGTGTCACATATGCCAGATGTTCCAGAAGTATGTGCTTGCTGTCCGCTTGGATCAGGCAGTCGTCCAAATAAGGGTAAATTTGTATCCCTTGAAGTCTGCAGTAGGCAATCACTGATGCCAGGCACTTTGTGAATACTCTGGGCACAGTAGATAAGCCAAAGGGCAATGCAGAGAATTGATACTGGATTGAACCTGCAAGAAATCTGAGGTATCTTCTGCAGCTTTGTCTGATTGGGACATGCAGGTATGCCTCCTTGAGGTCCAATGTTACCAGCCAAAACTCCTTGCCCAGCATGGGAAGAAGCTGCTGTAATGTGAGCATCTTGAATTTTGGTACGAGTAGAAATGTGTTTAGGATGGATAAGTCCAAAATTGGTCTCCAGTCGGTTCCTTTCCTTGGTACCAGAAAAAGTCTTGAATAAAAACCTTGACCTTGTTCGTGAGTAGGTACCTCTTGAATAGCTCTCATGCTTATGAGCTTTGAAATTTGTAGTTGTGTCTCTGCCCTTTGATTTTGTGGCAGGTTTGGCATGCCTCTCATTTTTGGAAGAGTGTGAAATTGAAATTTGTAGCCTCTGTTTATAATGTCCAGGGTCCATTTGTCTGTTGTGACAATATGCCAATTGCTTGCAAATAATGCTAGCTTTCCTCCCAAAGGTGCTGCCAGCTGAGACTTGCTTGGCATGGAAATGAGGGAGTCATTGGGTTTGCTTCCTGTATTGTTGTGCACTGTCTTCGCCACCTCTTGGTGCTGGGGTTTGCCATTGTCGGCCTCTATATGATCCTTGTGATTGCCCTCTGCCCCTTGTGCGTCTGTATCTACCTCTTTGGGGCTCGTCATTGGCTGGAAAGGGCCAGTTTTTTGAATGCCAATTTCTGCTAAAACGTGGTGGTTGGACCTGTAAAAAAGCTTTGACAGTTTGCATAGATTTGGCTTTTTCTTCCATTTTCCATAGTATCTCCTCAGCATTAGTACCAAACAGCACATCCAAAGGAGCATCTAGGAGTTTAGCTTTCACATGATCAGGCAAGTTTTGTTCCCTAAGCCAGGCATGTCTGCGAATGACTGATCCTGTAGCAGCCGCGCTGCTTGAGGCCTCTAGGGCATCATAACCACATTGTAAGGTGTGTTTACCCACTTGCTCTGCACTATGCATCATATCCTGTAACTCCTTCAAATCTGGTTGTTCAGGTTGAGACATTTTATTCCTTAATTGTGATAACAGGAACTGTTGATATTTAAGCATATGAAACTGACAATTTAAGGCCCTCATGGCTAGGGTGGCCGAGGTATATACCTTTTTTTCCCACCTTTCTAAAGATCTTGACTCTCTTTCTGCAGGAAGTGGATTCTTGAAAGTGGAGGCCTTCAATCCCTTGGGGCCTTGTGAAATAGTTTCAGGGTCAGCATTATGGCTTTTGAAGAGAAATTGGTGAGAGTTAGGTACTCTTTAGTACCTATCAGGTTTGACTGGTGCAGGAGGCAGAGAATCCGGGTTAAGGCAAGCCTCCGAATAAACATCATCAAGTATGTCCAAAACAGGAGGTATCGCCAGAGGTCTGTGTTGAGGTAACAAAAGGAATTCCCTAAGTCTTTTCTTGGAATCTGAAAAGTCTTGACCTACCCAAAGGAAGTGTTCCCTCAAAGTGTGCAAAGTTTCCCCAAAGGAAAAATCCTCAGGAGGAGATACAGAAGGAATGGACTGCTCTGCATCTGAATCCTCAAAAGGGGTGTAAGCGTGTTCCTCTACATCAGAATGTTCTGATAAAATGGATCCCTGATCAGAAGAGGGAGAGTCTTCCTCCACTCTGGGTCTCTTGTCTGGAGGGGGTTGAGAACCCCTGATAAGAGTAATTAAATCCTCAGCCATTTTAAGCATCTGTTTTTTAGGCATGGGACCTGGAGATGGGCCCTGTGCAACAGGCCTCTTGGGATGCCTGGCTGCTTTGGATTTAGTAAAGGCCTTAATAGAAAAAGAAGATGAGGGTCTAAAGACACCATGGGTGGAAGTGGACCTGTCCACATTAGTAGGTTCAACATTAGCAAAGGCTTCGGTTGTAGTCTGGGAAAGGGCCGAGGTACCAGCGGTCTCGGGTACAGAGGACACCGCCAAAGGAGTGACGTCGGTAGTCAGGGACTGCAAAGGCGTCTCGCTGAGAACCGGACCACGTGTAGCCTGTCTTGGCGTGGTGTCAGCGGGGACCGCGGGCCTCGCGTGTCGGTCTTTGTCCTTGCGTTTTTTGGACAAAACGGTAGTCGGAGTATCCGACGACATTTTATAATCAAAGGCTTTACCAAAAAAGTGTTGGGCGAACTCTGCCCGACGCTTAATAGTGCGTTTATTGAAGGTAGCGCAAAAGCGACAGCCCGAGACGTCGTGGTCTGGGCCTAAACAAGGTATGCAGAGGGAATGGAAATCCTTATGCGGTATTTGCTTCCCACAAGAAATACAATTATTAACTTTTACTGACATTGGTCTGAGGCAAGAAAAGATTCCCCAACGGGGTACTTAGCTTTAATGAAGACTTCGGTTTCCAAAATTTCCGTAATTCAGGAGCTGGCCGACCGGCACTTGCGAACTGCTTCTGCTTCGGGCTCCGCGCGGCAAAAAAGACTGGAGAACATGGCGTCGGCTGTGTCTTATATACTCTGGCCTCACTGACGTCAGAAGAGAAAGCGACGACAACCAACGCCGGACCAAGACTTTGGAATTCGGCCGACCGAGGGACCGCCTGACGGCAGAAAACCCATATGTGATTACTGCAGCTGTATGCACGATGAACATCCACAGGATCCTTAGTGAAAGAAGAGTTTTGCGGCATACCGGACTCCGAAAGGGTCTCGGTATTGGCCTGCAGATCAACAGAAGTGGGCATCAGGGGCTGTGAAAGCCCTTCACAGAGGACCGGAGAACTGATGACTAGCTTAATGGAAGCATCATCGGTTGGTTTGGGCCTGTGCTGTCTTGTCTCTGTCTTTATCTTTACGTTTTTTCAGAAGATCTGCTGTTGGATGGTTTACTGAAGCCATATCAGAATTCGAGGACTGTAAGCAAAAATGTCTGGCTACAATAAGGGCCTGACGATGGATAGTTCTGGCACTGAACAAAGCACAGAAGTGACAACGAGGGACATCATGGTCTGGGCCTAAGCATTTGATGCAGTAAGAGTGGAAGTCTCGGTGTGGTATTTGTTTTCCACAGGCAAGATAATTATTAACTTTTTCTGACATCGGTTAGTGCAAGAAAAAAGGATCCCCAACGGGGTACTTAGCTTTAGGAGACTTCAACTTCAATTCGGTAGAAAAAACTCAGGTAGTGGCAGACCAGCACTTGTGCAAACTGCTTCTGCTTCGGGCTCCATGGCAAGAAAGACTGATGTAATGGCGTCAGCTGCCTTACTTTATACTACTGATGACCTGACGTCAGTCCTGAAGTGACAGCAACCGATGCAGAAATACTAAGTCTGTGGTATTCAGGCCAGCCGAGGGCTTCCCTGGCAGGGATAACCCAAGTGTGATGACTGCAACAGTGAAGCAGGAAGAACATTGTGGTAGTGATGACACTGACAATATTGCACATACCATGAAGATGATGAATATTCGATGAAAATGATAATGCACATGCAGTGAAGTTGTACTGAAGGTGATGATACAATGAAGATGGAGATGCCATGGAAAAGACTGACAGCCAATGAAAATGAGAAAGCTGGTGATGTGATGAGGATGGTAAACATGACAACAACAAAGATGACGACATTGTGGTGATGATAAACATGACAATAACAAAGATGACGACATTGTGGTGATGATAAACATGACAATAACAAAGATGATGACATTTTGGTGATGATAAACATGACAATAACAAAGATGACGACATTGTGGTGATGATAAACATGACAATAACAAAGATGACATTGTGGTGATGATAAACATGACAATAACAAAGATGACGACATTGTGGTGATGATAAACATGACAATAACAAAGATGACGACATTGTGGTGATGATAAACATGACTCATTATTACCTTACACAACTTTACTGCATCGCTTTCACTGTATCTTCATACCATCTTCATCACACTATCTTCCACCTCATCATTTCAACTTTATCAAATCTTCACCTTCATTGCATCTTCATCTCCAACATCATCATCTATAGCGCACCTCTGTTACCTTCACTGTCATTACCTTTGTCAATGCATTATTCAATAACATACCTTAATCAATCTTCATTCCCATACACAAGTTATTACAAAAGTGTTTATTCCAACACTAATTAATTCAGTGTATAATATTTGTAAATAAACTTCACTAAAGCGCTATCATTGGGATGAGTCAATACCCATGGATTTTTCCTAACACTGATCGTCCCTTGGAAGACAAGTATTTACTAGAGTGTTACAGCTGTGTTATTACATTCTATGCCCATCACTATATATTTCAATGTCAGTCTTAACCATGTTCCATTTTGACCGTCTTTTACTTGAACAGAACTCCATTTGCTATTTATTGTTTGATTCACTGGGTAAATGTATTGCATTCTTAGCTTATTAGTTGAAATCTTCTGTAGAATACAGAAAATCACATACCCACTGCAAAGTGTTTGTCCCCACAACTGCATCATCAGAAGGCAGACTGAAAAGACACAATCATGAATTGGCCAGCTGCTCAGCATGTATTAAATACATTGCAATGAACAAATATAGATGCACTCAAGGAATGTAAAAACTCCGCATTTCTGAATCAGAATGCCCACTTCACATGATAACAGAATAATCACAGCAAAAATACGCAGACAAATAGTGTGCACATGACCTCTAAGGGTGACTGTAGAACGAAATGTATGATGCTAAAGGTCTGGTTTAACCAGAGAGGCTTAAAAATCACAAAGTCAAAAGGCCCATGAAAACTGAAGAGACTAACGCCTAGCACTTTTTCTTTGACAGCAAAATATTTTAACGGTTCACTGTTAGTTTAAATGGGGAAAGTGCTAAGCGCACTTGTGTGGAATAAAGGGTAAACCTTTCCTCATCTGCAGTGGGTGCTTAGGGCAAATCAGAAGTATGAAAGAAGAAGAATACTTGGATGGAAAATTGAATAATTCTGCGTTACTAATAATGCTATGATGTTCTCAACCCTTTCAAAGTGACTGGATTGAAGTGACCAAATATTGTCATCTGAAAAATAAAACAGTCTAGTACGTCTGTTCTGCTTGGTGATGAAATCTACTAAATTTTTTTGACTGCTACAACTTTCTGAAACACTGTAATATTTAGTCAAATAAAACTGGTTGCAAATAATTCTGTGTTATACTTCCTGTAGCTGGTGATGTGGTCTGAGCACATTAAGAGCAGGGAATTAAATGGCTATTTTGACACATGTGGGGGGTTACAAGAAGAACGCCTTCTCCAAGATCAGGATGGTGGTGGTGTCAAGGAATTAGATGTCCATCATGGATACTGTCTCCCCATGCTGCAGGAATATACAAGCATGTTGGGAATAACCCCCCCCCCCCAGTGCTGCAGGAATATACATGTCCTTCAGGGATACTCTCCCCCATGCTGCAGGAATACACATGTCCTTCAGGGATATGCTGTCCTGTGTTTTCAGAATATTTATGTACTTTTTGGGGAATTAATTCATTTGTGTGTCAGGGAAGTGCTTGTGCACACCTGGTTAAACTGCGGAAATGATCGCTGGGCAAGATAATTTACTGTGTCATTTTAGTGCCTGTGCATACTTAACACAAGCTAATGAAGGGGTTGCTGGGGGAAATAGTTGCTTTCGTATACTTGGTCAAACTACTGAAGGAATGCCTGGGGACAAGTTTGCGGACTGCATCTCCAACATCCAAGGCAAAGCAATGCATTTAACAAGGAATGTGCATACCATGCAGATGTTGGTCTGTGAAGTGTAAAAGCACCTCATTAGCATACAAAGCTTTACAACATTTCTCATTTGCATCTCATTATTTTAAAGCCTTTCTCATTAGCATAAAAGGCCTCTATGAACCTCGCCTTTGCAATGCTCATTTGTAAGCATCAGGAATGCCCCTATCACATTTTCACAAGTGACTATAAATACCAGCCTGTATGCTGAAATGACTGAAAGCTGACTTACCTGAGTGACAATTTCACTGAAAATCCATTTCACAGAATGTGGCATAGCTACACTTTGCTCTTTAATGCAGAAGTAAAATACGTAGAACTGTACAAAGAAACTTTATTTAGTGACTGCTGTTACCTATACATTACCACTGCTGGTGTGGTTTCTGTTTATGCATTGAGCATGATTCCCAGTGTGTGGTATCTTCTCTTTTCTCCCCATAGAAGTGATCATGGAGATGGCATATTTAAGTAAATGGGATATAGGTGGGGCAGATGGGAAAGGCAATGTAAACATTACATCAAGAAACATGATTCATGTAGAGATGTGCATTACCTGTGTTACTGCATACAAAAAGAACAAACAAACAAAGCAAAAGTTGTTTAAGTGAAAGGTCTTCCAATTAATTGTCTGCTTGCTTGAGCTTATGTAAAAAAAAAAGTTGTAAAATGCATCCATTCACTTGGGTCAAGCAGCAGTACATCTGCATAAAAATTGCCTACAAATATTACAAAATGTAGTAGGTTATGCCATGCAAAATATAGCTGCAGGATTTAGACTGCAATGCTCACCAAGGATTGCCCAAAGCATTTCATGTGTTTAAGTCTATTGATTTATAAAAGAAAGTAGCCTCAAATATTAATTAATTTTTTTTTTCCAATGCTGGCTGCATGTTGCAGCTTCTTCAGCCAAAATTCAGAAACAGTTTATTGCTATCAAAAAAAAACTTAGTATCAACATCATCCCAAAAGTCTGGGAACAGTGAATTAGAAAGGATACAGTTTTCATCACCTTCTGGATTTCGAGGTGGGCCTGGCATGTTTAGCAGCACCAACCTTGCATCATGGGAGCGATTCACGATCACCTCATTCAGTTTCACTGCTGTATGCATTCTCCGCACGTTAGACTGGTCCCTGATCAAAGAAAAATGTAACAATGCAGATTACTAGTACAATTAACGGCAACTACTACCCTGACAGCAGCATTCCCTGAAACATATTTCTTCACGATATATTAGATGAAATGCCGCTTTCTGCATAAAGGTACACCTATGCTTCTGCCTTGAAAGTGAGATGGGAGAGAGAATGTAGTAATATCTTACTTGTGTTGATATAAAACTCTTGGCTGTGTTATATTTTTAACTAATCAGAGACATGCATCAGTTTGCTGCATCTATTAAAATCTAAATCTATGCAGTTCTGCTAGATGATCATAAGAATTTCACCTAGCAGGTTCGTCTGACAAAATTCATCATAGTTGCATCTTGATAACAAACACTGCGCTTTGACACTGAAAGAGGCCTAGATTTAATCATTTCTCTGCATGTTTAGGGACACACATCACTGCTCAACGTGTACCCTGGTATACACCAACACTCAAGCATTAAAATGTTTTACCGTAGCACTGTAGTACTACATAATACAACAGCGAACAAGGAACACTGACATGCCACGCTGGCTTGTATTTTACTTTTTGCTGTTCATCTGTAATACTGCCAAATTTCTTTCTTTCTCAGGTTATTTTATAATCTGTCATCTCTGGTACACTATTTCATGTATCCATAACATGCCTTATGGGAAAAAAACATCATCAGTTATGAGACCCCCCCCAGACTTCACAGTTTTGACACATATTTCCTTTAGAGTTCTGGGTAGAATCCCATGTAGCCCCATTCCATCATCATCAGTTATGAGACCCCATCACCCCCCCCCTAAGATTTCACAGTTTTGACACATATTTCCTTTAGAGTTCTGGGTAGAATCCCATGTAGCCCCATTCCATCATCATCAGTTATGAGACCCCATCACCCCTCCCCCTAAGATTTCACAGTTTTGACACATATTTCCTTTAGAGTTCTGGGTAGAATCCCATGTAGCCCCATTCCATCATCATCAGTTATGAGACCCCATCACCCCCCCTAAGATTTCACAGTTTTGACACATATTTCCTTTAGAGTTCTGGGTAGAATCCCATGTAGCCCCATTCCATCATCATCAGTTATGAGACCCCATCACCCCCCCTAAGATTTCACAGTTTTGACACATATTTCCTTTAGAGTTCTGGGTAGAATCCCATGTAGCCCCATTCCATCATCATCAGTTATGAGACCCCATCACCCCCCCCCCAAGATTTCACAGTTTTGACACATATTTCCTTTAGAGTTCTGGGTAGAATCCCATGTAGCCCCATTCCATCATCATCAGTTATGAGACCCCATCACTCCCCCCCAAGATTTCACAGTTTTGACACATATTTCCTTTAGAGGTCTGGGTAGAATCCCATGTAGCCCCAATCCATCATCATCAGTTATGAGACCCCATCACCCCCCCCCGATGTCCTGACGTTATGGAAGAAGCGACAGCATCCGACGCAGAAATACTAAGACTCTGGTATTCGGGCCAACTGAGGGCTACCTGCAGGCAGATAACCCAAGTGTGATGACTGCAACAGTGAAACACGAAGAACATCCTCAGTTCCCCTCTCATACTTTTTATTTACGTTCAATACTACTGGAATTAACCTTCATTATGTTTTGGCTGTTTACTTTTCAGTCTCTTTTGTTCTTCTGCCTCACACTTTTGCCCAGGTTCCTGTATTATGCAGGCATCTGATATCCTCATTTTAGTTTCTTTACACTTCTTATATAACACAGAAATACTGGCAGAAGACACCCATGAGGGTGTCTGCTTGTGCCCGACTTTGCCAGACAGACCAAGGAAAGTACCTCTTCTCTTAATTTAATTTCACCCAAGGTATTCTAAGCCTTTTTAAATGCCCCATTTTAGTTTTCAGTTCTTTTTGTCCCCAGTGCCTGCACATAATCCATCTGTGCTGCTTACAGCCTCAGAAGGCCATCATTTACCATTGATTCTTGGTCATACAAAGCCTTCACTTTCTCATTGTCTTGGTCCATAGCACTGCCAAATGACTTATGGATACTTCAATGCATGGGTCAGTCATGGCTACTGACTATGGTCATTGTGCCGACATGCAACCAGATGGGCAAACAAGTACATCTTGGACATTCTGGTCTAATAAATCCTCCTCCCCAACCAGCAATATCCTTCATATCATGTCTAGTCCCATCACACGACCCCTTATCTAACTGAGTTCTGACTGAGTGCTACTGAAACAACTCCAAATATAAACTGATAAGTATATTTTTTGGCACTTCTTTCCAAAGTTCTACAGTATCGTAATTGCTTTTGCTTGATTGATTTAGATCTATAATATTTGCTGGCTTCTGAATAGCGTTGAAAGTGCTATTTTTCTTTGTTGAAAGTGGTATTTTTTCCCCACCCTTATTCCTGCTGTGTTAAATTTGTTCCTCACCCTGCCCTCCCTATTGGTGTCTCTTTTTATACTTGGTGGCTTTGCAATTGCCCGCCCCTACTGTATATTTGATCTGTAGTGCCTTTAGCTCATTCTAACTAATACAGACAGAAGAAAAAAAAATTGCACTTTATTCATCTGCTTTTACTGTGTTTGTGTTTCTTCCTACTTTATTACTTATTTTGCTCTTGCTGCCTGTTCTTAAAAGTACTTAATAGCATTTATTCTGCTGCATTTATTACTGTTTATTAGTAGCCGATTAAATTGTAACTGTTATTCTAAGCCTTTGGATTACGCACTTGGGCTTCATACCAGTTCTTTCACATTAAGAAGGTTTGTGGTCTGCACTGTTGTGGCAGGACAGGTAGCTTACATCTTTCTAAGTTGGGAGTTGCTGATTGAAGGCTTAGTGTCTGTTATTCTAAAGTGTATTAGTTCTGATTTAAGCACTTGGGCTTTGGGCCAGTTTTTTTACATTAAGAAGGTGTGATCTGCACTGTTGTGGGAGGCTGGATTCTGCCCTTCTGAGCTGGGAATTTCTGGTCACAGGCTTATTGTGCCTGCTTATTTGAACTTTTCTTTCTGAAATTGGTGTGCCTTGTTGCTGTAGCATAGACCAGATTCAGGCCTGCTGAATCTAGCTTTGTTTGTATAGCCTGAGGGTCTATATTAGATCAGTGAATGCTTAAACAAGCGAAAGCTGATTGAGCGACCTTATTTAAGCAAATGTTCAAAATATCGAAGCAACAGAAACCCAATTTTTTTTCCTAGGGAAAGAATTTGGTTGTCCGTTTCTGTTGCGTCAGTATTTATAGTGCTGTGATGGAAAGTAACGGGTTGGATTCAGGTAAGTGTGCAATTGTATGGATGTGAGTGTTAGAGCGGGTTAGGTGAGTTAGGGTTAGGGAGCGGGTTAGGTATGTGTGCGATTGTGTGGACGTGAGGGTTAGGGCGTGTTTAGGTGAGTTAGGGTTAGGGAGCGGGTGAGGTGAGTGTGCGATAGTGACGGACCTTAGGGTTAGGGTTTGGGTTAAGTTAAGTGGATAGTTAGTGGTGTGTGCATAGTTTAGTGTAGGGTTAGGTGTCAGATTTTAGGTGCATGTGTGTGGATTTCTGTTTGCTTGGTGTGCTTGTTTTGCGTGTACGTGTTTTGGATCAGCGATTTTTTTCCCTAGGAAAAAATCGCTGATCTGACAGTTTGAGATTGTAAGCTTTCGCTTACATAAGGTCGATCAATCAGCGTTTGCTTTTTTAAGCGTTCGCTGATCTAATATAGGCCCTAACTTGAGAACTGAACAGGGCATCTTTTTTGGAGAAGGTTCCCCTGCACCCTAGCAGCAGGAGTGTGCAGTTAGAACTTGCCTGATTGAAGACTACTGGAGCAGTGCTCAGTTTTGAGCTTTATTCTGGTTAATTGGGTAACTTGTTTAAATCAGTGTGTTTGTTTTCTATTGTTTTATATATATATATATATATATATATATATATATATATATATATACACATATATATATATATTGCACTTGATTCATCTGTTTTTACTGTATTTGTGTTTCTTCCTACTTTATTACTAGGGGCATTGACTACAACTCTGATCTGAGATATATAACAATAAGTATCCTTTTCTGTGCATTTAAAGTGGTTTTTTTTTATTGTATTTGCTTTATTTTCTGAAAAAGCTAGTATAATCCAGTTTTCAGGTTAAGTGCTGAATTCAGGACTGTGTTACAAATCTCTGTGTTTGCCCATACCTTACTTGGATAGAAGGAAGTTTCTCTGTTCACCTGTGAGAGAGGGGAGCTTTGAGCAGCCTATCTGTCCCTGGAGGAGTGGTTTCAGCCCAGAAATTAGTAGTTTATTGGCCATTTTGGGCTAATTTCTATCTCTTTCATTTCCCTGCTATAAATACCGCATTTGCCCGGTTTTGCACCGGGCAGCGCCGGTTAGCTAGGGTATAACTAGTCCCAGCTCCACAAAGTCTCCTCTTCAATTTTTCCCTTGGAACTAGACAAACTTTCAACTTAAGCACTCAAGCCATTCATTTCTCAGCCCGGCACTTGCTCAAAACGCATAGTAAACACTCCTAGCACTAGACCCTCCTATACTGTACAGAAGGACAAGGTTCTCTATTCAACCTTATCAGCCATTCAGTAAAACAGTTCACTGTACCTATCCAGGCATGTCCAAAGGGCAGTTTCAGGCGTACTCTCCAGTCCAAATGGAGAATCTGGGCATTTTGAGTCAATGTTACAACTGCCTCATGTACACAGACAACCCTCTCCTTCTACCACTAAACACTAATACATGTGAGAGATGCAATTATACAGCCAAACTGGAGGCTAAGCACTCTCAACCCAAGGCTGGATCAGACAGTCAAGAGGAGAAGGGAAATACTTGCATCGCACCACCAGTCTCACACAGACCCATTAAACCAGCACCGGCAAAAAACACACATAAATACACGAAAACATACTCTAACGCTCTAAATAAAAATCTGCAAAAGCAACAGAGACCTCCAAAGCAGACATCCAAGCAACCTCCAACCCCAACAAAAATCATGAAACACATACTTCACAAAACCAGTGTGCCATGCCATCACAGCCCTTACGGCAAAATAACATACCCAACATACTAGTAATAGGTGACTCTATAGTCAGGCACACTGACATCCCACTCAATAGGCTGGACAAGGAGAAGGTTACTGTTAGCTGCCTGTCAAGTGCCAGGATCCGCCACATAACACAAGCACTCAGGTCACTCCAGAACAAGTACAAATATGACTCTGTCATTGTCCATGTTGGTGTGAATGACCTGAGCCATACCTCCCTGGACTACATGAAAAGAGACATGGAAGAGCTCTCTGATCACGTAGCCCAGGCCGGAATGACCCTGACTATGAGTAGCATCCTGCCCTCACCAAGAATGATACCACAGTATAAAGCAAAAATTCTCAATTTCAACAATTAGCTACGTTTCTGGTGTTATTCTAAGGGGATCCAGTGTCTGTCCGCCTGGGATGACATGCTCGACAAGCCACGCTGCTTCGCTAGAGACGACTTGCACCTGTCATCCTTAGGCTTTCGAATACTGGCCAAGGCTCTTGCCACCCCCATAGTGCCTTTTTTAGGCAAGGCTCAAAAGACAAACCCACCACCATAAATAGCACAAGTAACAAAAAAAGTACAGTTTTGTACCTACCATAAATGTAGATGTCCGAGAGGTATGCATCTGCAGTCCTAACAAATGGGTTGTCCTGGCCTCAGGCAGCCCTTCGGTCGGCCGGATTCCAAAGTCTGGGTCTGGCCTCGGCTGATGTCGCACTTCACCCGACGTCATAGCTGCAGTTCAGCGGGTATAAAGGCATCAGCCGACGCCATTTTCCTCAGTGTTTCTTGCCCCAGATGCCAGGTGCCCTCTAGGAAGGCTAAATTTGGATAAATGCAAATGTTTCCAAACAATACAGAGCAAATAGAAATAAACATGTATATACATATATACAAACAAATACACCATAATAGATTCCCCCAGCTAGCTACAAGATGGGCAAATACCCTAGGAGTACCACAGAGGGAAGGAGGGTGGGTAATCCTGACTGCAGATGCATACCTCTCGGACATCTACATTTATGGTAGGTACAAAACTGTACTATGTCCTTCAAGGATGCATCTGCAGTCCTAACAAATGGGTAGAATACCATAGCCAAACTGGGGGAGGAGGCAATAATAAGATTATGGTGTAGTTAAGATCCCTTGCAAAACAGCAGTGGCAAAACCTGCTCGGGATCTGGAGTATAAGGGTAGATTATAATGCTTGGCAAATGTATGCACGGAGCTCCAAGTAGCAGCCTCTAAAATGTCTTTGGTAGCCACTCCTCGTAAAAAAGCTGTAGTAGTGGCTGTAGCCCTTGTGGAGTGAGGTCTGATGTTTTCTGGAGTTGTCTTTCCATTGTAAGAGTAACAAAATCTAATGCAATTTCCTGTCCACTTTGAGATTGTCTGTTTTGAAATTGCTTTTCCTTCCATTCCTGTTGCATATGTTACCAGTAGCTGGTCAGTTTTTCTATTGCTCTTGGTTCTGTCCAGGTAGTAGCGCAATTGCCTATGTACATTCAAGGTATGTAATAATCTTTCTCCCCTGTTCTGTGGGTTGGGGAAGAATGTAGGTAGGTGGATAGCTTGGTTTAGGGATACCCTGGAGACCACCTTTGGCATAAAAGTAGGATTAGTTCTCATGGACACTCTATCTTGATGGAAGATAAGGAAGGGCTGTACTGCCATTAATGCCTGTAATTCAGAAACCCTTCTTGCTGAAGTGATTGCAAGCAGGAAAGCAGTTTTCCATGATAAGTACTGTAATTCTGCTGTTGCTGCTGGTTCAAAAGGAGGGAGTGTCAACTTTTCCAAAGTTCAAATCCCATGCGGGCAATGGTGGCTTCCTTGGTGGCTTTACATTTTTAATTCCTCTCAGAAACTGCCTGAGTAGAGGATGAGAGAAGACTGGAGGGTCCATGTTGTATTCTGCTGAAATAGCTGATGCATGAATCTTAATGGAAGAATAGGACAGGCCATTGTGGAAAAGTTCTGCCAAGTATTCCAGGATGTTAGCTATGTTTACCAGTGACACATCTTCTCCTTTAGCTGCACTCCAAATGAGATATCTTTTCCATTTTGCTGAATAAGTTTTCCTTGTTGAGGGTCTGCGAGCCTCCAAGATAATGTCTTTAACCCTTTGAGATAAATCTGGGTTATTTTGTCTTATGCAATGTTCCAGGCAACTAGCTGCAACGTTTTCAAGTTTGGATGCAGGGTTTTGAAGTTGTTCTGTGTTAGCAGTAAGGGAACTAGGGGCAGAGGCCATATTTGTTCCCGAGATATACTCCTCAGTAGTGGGTACCAATGTTGCCTTGGCCAGTCTGGAGCTATCAGGATGATCCTTGGACGGTCCTCTTTGATCTTCAATAGCACCTTGTGCATCAAAGGAAGAGGTGGGAATGCATATGCTGTCAGGTTTTCCCAACTGAAAGATAGGGAGTCCACCTTCCAAGCCAGAGGGTGGTATGTCCTTGTGCAGAATGTTTTCAATTGTGTGGTTGTGTGGAGATGCGAATAAGTCTATTTCTGGTAGTCCCCATTTCCTTGTAATGGATTTGAAGATGTCTGGATGCAGCATCCATTCGTGGGCATCCGTGGTAGTTCTGCTTAGGATGTCTGCTAGTATATTTTCTTTTCCTGGTACAAATATTGCCTGGAGCTGAATGTTGAAGCTCAGGGCCACATTCCAGAGGTCCATTGCCATCCGGCATAGAGGGTATGAATGTGTGCCTCCCTGTTTGTTGATGTACCACATAACTGTGGTGTTGTCCGTCCTTATCAGCAATTGACCCTGTTGAAGAAATGGTCTGAATGTCTGAATTGCCAGTTTTACTGCCAGCATCTCCTTTTGATTTATGTGTAGGTTCAGCTGGTCTTGAGTCCATAAGCCTTGTATGCACTTGTCCAGCATGTGTGCCCCCAACCGAGGTCTGAGGCGTCCGTGGTGATAGTCTGGCTTGGTTGAGGGCTGTGGAAGGGCAGTCCTTTGTTCAATTGACAGGCCTGAGCCCACCATTGGAATTCTTGCTTCAGGCATGGAATTATTGGAATTTGGGTTTCTAGGCTGTGCTTGTGCTGAGACCATAAATTCCTTAGGTACCATTGTAACTTTCTCATATGTAGTCTGGCATGTGGAATCAATATTATGCAGGATGCCATGTAACCCAGGGCTTGCAGGACTTTCCTTGCTGTTAGCTGGTTCTGCGTTGTTAATGCCATGAAATAGAGAGGAAGGTGCTTCTGCTTTTCTGCTGTGAGGGATGCCATTTGATTTGATGTGTCCAGTTCTGCACCCAAGAAAGTTATCCTCTGGGATGGTATCAGCCTTGACTTTTTTATATTGACTGTGTATCCCAGGGCTTGTAGCAGATGAATGACCTTTTCAAATCTTTTGCTAATTTGTTTTGTTGTCCGCTTGTAACAGGCAGTCGTCCAGGTAAGGGTAAATTTGAATTCCCTGAAGCCTGCAATGAGCAATTACTGATGCCAGGCATTTCGTGAATACTCTGGGCGCAGTAGATAAGCCAAAGGGCAATGCTGAGAATTGATAATGCTCTGATCCTGCAAGAAATCCGAGGTATCTTCTGCAATTTGGTCGTATGGGGACGTGCAGGTATGCCTCCTTGAGATCTAGAGTTACCAGCCAAGACTCCTTGCCCAGCATGGGAAGAAGCTGCTGTAGGGTCAGCATCTTGAATTTTGGAACAATTGAGATATGTGTTCAGAGCGGACAGGTCTAGAATAGGTCTCCATTGGTTTTCTTTTCTTGGCACCAGGAAAAGTCTGGAGTAAAATCCTTGCCCTTGTTCCATAGACGGTACCTTTTCTATAGCTCTCATCCTTAGTAAGTTGTCTATTTGCTGTAGAGCGTTTGTCTTTTGGTTTGGAGGTAGGTTTGGCATTCCTCTCTTCCTTGGAAGAGTATGGAAGTGAAACCTGTAACCTTTGTCTATTGTCTGTAAAATCCATTTGTCTCCTGTGATGTAATGCCAGTTTACTGAAAATAAGGCTAGCTTTCCGCCTAAGGGTGCATCTAGTTGTTCCCTGGTAGGCGGTCTCAGAGCCAAGTCACTGTGATTGTCCTGTGGAAGTGGTAGTGGCTGGATCTGTGGCAGTACTTCGCTGGTTGTTAGGCTGCCACTGACGTCCCCTGTAGGCACCTCTGGATTGACCCCTGCCTTTTGGGCCTATTCCTGCCTCTCTGTGCTCTGGTGGTGTCTGGAAAGGACCAATTCTTGGAAGGCCAGTTCCTACTAAACCTTGGAGGCTGGACCTGTAAGAAATCCTTGACTGTCTGGACAGATTTTGCTTTCTCTTCCACCTTCTTCAGCACCTGCTGTGCAGGTGAGCCAAACAAATTATGCTTATCCATGGGAGCATCTAGGAGCTTTGATTTTACATGGTCTGGTAAGGACTGCTCTTTTAACCATGCATGCCTTCTGATCACTGTACCAGTCATTGCTGATCTAAAGGAAGCCTCCAGTGCATCATAGCCGCATTTTAAGGAATGATTACTGACCTGCTGCATGTTATGTACCATTTCCTGAAGAGACTTTTTGTCTAATGGTTCAGGCGAGGACAGTTTTTTAGTTAACTGGTCTAACATAAATTCCTGATACTGAATCATGTGGAATTGACAGTTTAAGGCCCTAGCCGAAAGAGTAGCAGAAGTATAAACTTTTTTACCCCATCTCTCTCTAAGGCCCTAGATTCCCTTTCAGAGGGGAGGGGTTTTTTGGCAGAGGTAGCTACTACAGCCTTGGGTCCCTGCGAAATAGTTTCAGGATCTGCAAAAGGAGCCTTATACAAATGATAATGTGTGTCCGGAACCCTGTAGTACCTGTCGGGCTTAGCAGGGGCCGGAGGAAGTGAATCAGGGGCAGTACAAGCATCATTAAATGCATCATCCACAACAGTAAGTACTGGAGGAATGGCTAAAGGCCTATGCTGTGGCAAATGCAAAAAGGTCCTAAGCCTTTTCCTAGAGTCTGAAAAATCCTGGCCCTGCCATTAAAATTGTTCCCTCATAGCATGCAAGGTTTCCCCAAAAGAAAATTCCTCAGGCGAAGAGGCAGAAGGAATGGAGTCTTCTGCATCAGAGTCCTCATAAGGAGAATAAGGGCCTTCTGGAGGGTCTGTATTTTCTGAATCATCAGAAGAGAAATCTGAAGAAACTGGCTCAGGGGGCTCTGCTCTAGGCCTTTTCTCTGGAGGTGGGTGAGAGGCCCTGTCAGGGTGAGGTTGGGATCCCCTGATCAAAGAAATGAGATCCTCTGCTAGACTAAGCATTTGAATACTAGAGCTAGGCCTGTGAGAGGGGGTCTTAGTAGGCACAGTCTTGGTTGATTTTGCTGCTTTAGCCCTGGCAAAAGCCTTAATCGACATGGATGCAGGGGGCCTAGCAGCTCCACGTGCAGGAGTGGATATATCTAAAGGGATAGTATCAGATAAATCCTGTGAACCTGTAAGAGCAGGTGGAATTTCAGTAGCAGATTCAGCCATGCTGGATGAGGCCTCGGTGGGAGGCAAGCTTTCGGCCGAAGGAAGAACCAAGGGCTCAGTTTCAGCCGAAACCGAGACACTCGCGGTTGACAACCGCGGTTTCGGCCGAAACCGCGGACCGCAAGTGCCGGTCCTTTTCCTTGCGCTTTTTAGCTAATTGTGAAGTCAGAGTTTCCGACGGCATGTTGTAAGCAAAAGCGGAGCCGAAAAACTCCTCAGCAAATTCCGAACGACGTCTAAGTGTCCGTCGGTTGAAAGAAGCACAGGCTAGACAGGCTGCTACGTCGTGGTCTGGGCCTAAACAAGGTAGGCAATAAGAGTGGAAATCTTTATGAGGTATTTGTTTCCCACAAGTTAAACAGTTATTCACTTTTTCTGACATCGGCTGAGGCAAGAAAGAGTCCCCAATGGGGTACTTAGCTTTTTAGAAGTCTTCGGTAGTAGCAATCTCTGGTTCTGACCGACCGGCACTTGCGAACAGCTTCTGCTTCGGGCACCACGCGGCAAGAAAGACTGGGGAAAATGGCGTCGGCTGATGCCTTTATACTCGCTGAACTGCAGCTATGACGTCGGGTGAAGTGCGACATCAGCCGAGGCCAGACCCAGACTTTGGAATCCGGCCGACCGAAGGGCTGCCTGAGGCCAGGACAACCCATTTGTTAGGACTGCAGATGCATCCTTGAAGGACATCTGAGGGTAATGCTGCTGAATGCCAGAAGTCTAAACCTCAGAATACACACACTTGAGGCACTCCTCACTATGGAGAAAATTGATATATGTGCAGTAACAGAAATCTGGTTTTAGGCTCCAGAGAGCACCCCAGCACTACCAGACTACAACTCATACCATACATTTCGGCCACAGAACCCGGACCGAAATACAAAAGGCAGGGGCGTATCCATATTCATCAAGGATACCCACACCTCCAGGTTAGTGGCACAGCACGATGCTTCAGAGAACATCCACGTGCAACTAACAACGGGCAGAACTGCAATTCAAATTGTAGCTTGCTACAGATAACCCACCATGTCCCAGGACCCCCATTCCACATTCCTGGAAACACTGGGATATATAACGATCCTACCAAACACCCTTATGTTGCGTGATTTCAATTACCCAAACATTAACTGGGAGAACTACTCAAGTACTAACTTCCTTGCCCAACATTTCCTAGAATTCATAAACTCAAACGCCCTGGATCAACTGGTCAACACTCCCACCAGAAGTGACAACATATTGGACTTGGTCATCACCAACATGGGCGACCGATGCTCCACACCAGAGGTCAACCCCTCACTGGTTAGATCTGAACATAAACAAATCACTTTGGATATCCACATTCTGCCCCCACCCCCTGGACAAGGAAATCACCATGAAAAACTTTTCAAAAGCAAACGTCACATTACTTAAGACTGAGGTAGAAAGTTTCAAAGCCCCCATGCTAAAGGATGACGCTGTCCAAGCTGCAAAACCCTTTACTAAGGCATACTACGGGCACCTACAAGAATGCATGGATCGTGCTATCCCAAGCAAAACCAAGACTCACTCCTCCAAGAAAAGGAAACCAGTCTGGTAGACTCCTGCCATAAACAACCTATATAATAGAAGGAGGAAACTAGTACAAAAAAGAGTAAAATCCCAAGAAGGGAAGATATCCCTGATCAGTATCAGCAAGAAACTACGATCCCTCATAAAATCATCCAAGGCGAGCTTCGAAAGAAAAACTGCCAAGGACTCTGAAGATACCACAAGGCATTCTTTAGCTATGTTGAGAATCTAAGTGGCAATGCTCAGATCTGCTCGGAGTTAGTGCAGAATGGTGCAAAATACACTGAACTGACCGATATCGCCAACATCCTGGCAGACAGGTTCAGTGCAAACTTCGCCCCCTCTCACCCCCAAAAGGACCCATAACCATACCAGAAGAATACAGAGCCCCTGAAATCACAGACACTCAGATTAAAACAGTCCTCTCCAAAGCCAAAAACACAGCATCAATGGGACCAGACAGTGTCCCAGGCTGCGTTCTATACAAGCTCAAAGACAAACTAACCCCTCACCTAAACACACTGTTCAAACTCAGCCTCTCCACAGGTTACGTAACCATGGGGAGGCGGACAGCAACGGGTATTCTGCTCCACAAAGGTGGAGCCACAACAGACCCTGGGAACTATCACCCTATAAGCCTGACTAGCTTGGTCTGCAAGGCTATGGAGCGCATCATCATGGAACTCATTAACAGACATTGGGAACCTCCAAACACCGGACCCTACCCAGTTTGGCTTTGTTAAAGGCAGATCATGCCTCATAAACCTGGTGGACTTCTTTGAGACAGTTACCAAGGCTATAGATGAGGGAAAGGTGGTACACACAGCCTACCTAGACCTCGCAAAGGCCTTCAACACCATTCCCCATTCTGGTATTATAGACAAGCTCACCAGCCTGAACATAAACCCCTACGTCACAAGATGGGTTGCCAACTGTCTCATGGACAGAACGCACAAAAGCTAGGTCTGACTCTAAACCGGTTACAAGTGGTGTTCCCCAGGGCTCAGTCCTAGGACCCCTCCTGTTCGACATATGCTTCTCAGAGGTACAGGCAAGCACAGAAGGATTATGGCTGACCAAGTTCGCAGACGACTGCAAACTAGGGGCTATAATTGACTCTCTGGCTGACACAGACATCCTCCAAAAGGGTCTCACTGAGACAGATACCTGGTGTCAAAATCATGGCCTCAAGCTAAGTGCCAAAAAGTGCAAAGTCATCCCCTTTAGAAAAAACAAAGTACCCACAAACTACCACATAGGTGGTAGTTCCCTAAATACGGAAGATGTAATAAGGGATCTGGGGACCCAAGAAGACAGTCATCTCTCCTTTGATAATCACATTGCCAAAGTGGTTAGAAAATCCTTCTACGTGGCCCACCTTATCATAAAAGGGTTCGCATCCAGATCAAAAGAGGTCATTGTGCCCCTCTACTCACCACTCATCAGACCCATCACAGAGGTCATTGTGCCCCTCTACTCACCACTCATCAGACCCATCACAGAGTACAATGTCCCATTTGGGATGTACCTTACAAGACACCTGTAACAGCTGGAAAGACAACAGAAGTACCCCATCAAGAGGATCACTGGCCTCAAACAGATGCCCTATGCAGCTCGACTAAAGAAACTCCAGCTGTACTCGGTTGCATACCGCCTACTCAGAGGTGATCTCTGCCTGACATACAAGGCCAAGTCCAACCCAGAATTGATGGACATGCTCCACCTAAAGAAAAACTTATCCCCTCAAGCCTCATGCTCTAGAGATCTAAACCTCACCACAACAATAAACAGGATGTGCTGGAGGGACAGATTCCTGTCCCAGAGACTTCCCATGCTTTGGAAGAAGATTCCAATCTACATTAGGCAGAGCTTCTCACTAACACTCTTCAAGAGAAACCTTGACGAGTGGATGGGAAACAGAAAGTTTACCCAGGGGATCAGTTCAGTGCTCTGCTGGACAGAGGCACAGGGAACTAATCTAAGGGGGCGGCGAAAGCCAACACATTCTGGCTAGGCTTATAAATGCCTTCGGGCAGATAGCCTAGAACCTACCTATGAACCTTTGTAAAAACCTGCTACTTCTGTAGTAGCAGTGTTATACATTCTCCCCTGCTCTTCAGACACCTTTTTAGATTACCTGATGTTGCTCTGTTGAGGTACATGCTCATTTTACCACGATCTGACAATGTTAACATGCCGTGATTAAAGCTCTCCAAGTTTTGAAGTGTTCGGTACTAAGGCAGCATGTACTGCGAACCACCTGCTGTGCTAGTCTGTTCGTAGGTACTAGGCTACCTGTCCTTGTGGGCATGTACTGCGAACCACCTGCTGTGCTAGTCTGTTCATAGGTACTAGGCTACCTATCCTTGTGGGCATGTAATACGAACCACCTGCTGTGCTAGTCTGTTCATAGGTACTAGGCTACCTATCCTTGTGGGCATGTACTGCGAACCACCTGCTGTGCTAGTCTGTTCATAGGTACTAGGTTACCTGTCCTTGTGGGCATGTACTGTGAACCACCTGCTGTGCTAGTCTGTTCATAGGTACTAGGCTACCTGTCCTTGTGGGCATGTACTGCGAACCACCTGCTGTGCTAGTCTGTTCATAGGTACTAGGCTACCTATCCTTGTGGGCATGTACTGCGAACCACCTGCTGTGCTAGTCTGTTCATAGGTACTAGGTTACCTGTCCTTGTGGGCATGTACTGCAAACCACCTGCTGTGCTAGTCTGTTTGTAGGTACTAGGCTACCTGTCCATGTGGGCTATTTTAAGCCTAGCCAATGTCCCTTTCAAAGGTGGGAATCAAAATCTGTACCCTTCTGACTGTGAGGGGAAACACCTTAACCATTACACCAACCCCCAACCATTTGCTCCCAGAGCCCCTCTTACTTCTTGATGCAGAGACCTTCATACTTTTGAATGTGAAATTCTTTTGGCACCTTTATGTGAGTGTAACACATCAAGAAGGGTCCCTGAAACACAGACTGCACTGCTAGCTGATCTGGAAATCCTCAAAGCAAGGCACTGACAGCTGGTTTTGGATGCTGCTGAAATAAGTGGCCTCAATTAAAATCTGGCACATTCAAACCCCACTGCGACAATATCTCCCCATTCCACCATTCCCAGAATTCATTCTATGGTTTGCTGTGCATTCCTTCCCACTAATTTTATGGTCTTTGTCAATAACCTTTGCTCAAACTACAACATTATAAGGAATGTCTTCTCCTCCTTTGTTCATGATAATCTTTTCTGTCTTTACTTGTCTCCCTTTAACACAGCTACCCTTCCTTGTTCCACTTTAACACGGCTACCCTTCCTTGTCTCCGTTTAACACAACTACCCTTCCTCCTCTTTTTTCTTTCTTGATAACTCCTTTAGACCTCATTCTCTAATATAGTAACCTGCCAGCTACAGGTCATTGGAACCATCCCTCAATTTGCCCCTCCCCTCCACCCCCACCCCCAACTTTAAGTCTATGAGCAAAAAAAAAAAAAAAAAAACTTTGAGACTTATGTATTTAAAAAAAACAGCTTCTACACTTATTTACGCCACATGAGGAGCTCTAAGCACATAATATCTGACAGAAAATGCATTACCAAGAAGACCGATCTGCATTTATAGATCACATCCTGTAACACACAGCACCAGGGGCAGCTGCCCACTTCAACCCATCCTAGCTACACCTCTGCTACCAGCAACGACTGCACATTCTGTTTTCTAACTATAACGATATCTACACTTACTCTACTATAAATTCAGCAAGCTCAACTGATATGTTAGTGTGATTTATACTCAGCCAACCCTCTGCAAAGATTTAAACTCCTTATCCAGTGAGAGTATAGACAAATACTGAGGTCTTTGGGCCTCAGACTTGGCCTTATAGATAAGGCAGAAATCCTAGCATAGGATAGTTGCAGAGCAATGCATGCCACCCAGACAGGGACCAGTACAATATATTTGCCATTTCAGGTCTGATGACCAAGTGCCAAGGTGTTTCCGGGTCACAAAAACAGCATCCGTGAGGAAAGACAGAAAGGTTGGGATGATATAATGGTCCTCATCCTTCTTTGCAGAAATAATGGTCCAGCCTCGTCTGGTGTGAAGGACAAAAAAGCAAAGGGCCAGTCTGGATAGGAAATGTTTCCTAAATGTGAGGTCATCCAGAGATCAACTAGCATCAAGAAAGAAAATCATTATTCCTGTCTGTCCCAAAGATGAGGAATCTTTATTCACTCTGACTCTACTGCTCAGAAGGAATTAGTGGATAAAAAGACATTATTGTAGCATTAGCCAACTAAGGAACATGTATGTACACCTCCAGCACTGTAACTGTGAGCCTAAGGAACAGATACGTACACCTCCTGCATTGTAATCATGAGCCTAGGGAACAGGTATGTACACCTCCTGCACTGTAATCATGAGCCTAAGGAATGGGTACGTACACCTCCTGCATTGTAATCATGAGCCTAAGGAACAGGTACGTACACCTCCTGCATTGTAATCATGAGCCTAAGGAACAGGTACGTACACCTCCTGCATTGTAATCATGAACCTAAGGAATGGGTATGTACACCTCCTGCATTGTAATCATGAGCCTAAGGAACAGGTACGTACACCTCCTGCATTGTAATCATGAGCCTAAGGAATGGGTACATACACCTCCTGCACTGTAATCAAGAGCCTAAGGAACAGGTATGTACACCTCCTGCATTGTAATCATGAGCCTAAGGAATGGGTACGTACACCTCCTGCATTGTAATCATGAACCTAAGGAATGGGTACGTACACCTCCTGCACTGTAATCATGAACCTAAGGAATGGGTATGTACACCTCCTGCATTGTAATCATGAGCCTAAGGAACAGGTACGTACACCTCCTGCACTGTAATCATGAACCTAAGGAACAGGTACGTACACCTCCTGCACTGTAATCATGAACCTAAGGAATGGGTACATACACCTCCTGCACTGTAATCATGAGCCTAAGGAATGGGTACGTACACCTCCTGCATTGTAATCATGAGCCTAAGGAACAGGTACGTACACCTCCTGCATTGTAATCATGAGCCTAAGGAACAGGTACGTACACCTCCTGCACTGTAATCATGAGCCTAAGGAATGGGTACGTACACCTCCTGCATTGTAATCATGAGCCTAAGGAACAGGTACGTACACCTCCTGCATTGTAATCATGAGCCTAAGGAACAGGTACGTACACCTCCTGCATTGTAATCATGAGCCTAAGGAACAGGTATGTACACCTCCTGCACTGTAATCATGAACCTAAGAAACAAGTATGTACACCTCCTGCACTGTAATCATGAACCTAAGGAACAGGTACGTACACCTCCTGCACTGTAACCATGAGCCTAAGGAACAGGTACGTACACCTCCTGCATTGTAATCATGAGCCTAAGGAACAGGTATGTACACCTCCTGCACTGTAATCATGAGCCTAAGGAATGGGTACGTACACCTCCTGCATTGTAATCATGAGCCTAAGGAACAGGTACGTACACCTCCTGCATTGTAATCATGAACCTAAGGAACAGGTACGTACACCTCCTGCACTGTAATCATGAGCATAAGGAGAGTGCAGTTTTGTACCTACCATAAATGTAGATGTTCGAGTGTTCACACTGCTGCAGTCATTACACATGGGTTATCCTGCCGTCAGGCAGTCCCGCAGTCGGCCCGAATTCCAAAGTCTTGGTCCGGCGTCGGTTGCTTTAGCTTCTTCCCTGACGTCAGTGTGCCAGGGGTATATAAGATGCATCCGACACCATTTTCTTCAGTTTTTATTGCCCCAGATGTCAGGTGCCCCCAAATAGGTAGGCAATACATATTGCTTATCAAAAATATACAATAAAAACAATACCTTCAGTTACCAGCAAATACACCCAAAGGGTTGTATAGGATAGAAAGGTATAGATAAGTCTAGCTAGTTCAGAGGGGATGGTGGGAGGGTAACCTGGACTGCAGCAGTGTGAACACTTGAACATCTACATTTATGGTAGGTAAAAAACTGTACTATGTTCATAGTGTTACACGGCTGCAGTCATTACACGTGGGTAGAGTCCCAAAGCTGAGGTTGGGTGGCTGGTCTATAAAGAGTTAGGATTGGCTATGAGGCCCTGCAGAACTGCAGTGGCAAATCCTGCTCTGGATTTAGAGTAAAGAGGCAGGCAGTAATGCTTGGTAAAGATGCACACTGAACTCCAAGTTGCAGCCTCCAAAATTTCCTTGGTAGGTACTCCTCTGAGAAAGGCTGTTGAAGTGGCTGTTGCCCTGGTGGAATGTGGCCTAATGTTATTTGGGACTGATTTTCCATGCTGTGTATAGCAGTATCGAATACAATGTCCTATCCATTTGGATATAGTCTGCTTTGAGATAGCCTTGCCTGTGATCCTGCAGCATATGCTACAAACAGTTGCTCAGTTTTCCTGAAAGCCTTTGTTTTGTCCAAGTAAAAGCGTAACTCCCTGTGTATGTCCAAAGAATGCAGAAGTTTCTCCCCTTTATTCTGGGGGTTTGGATAAAAAGTTGGCAAATGGATGGTTTGGTTAAGAGCCACACTAGATACCACCTTTGGCATAAAGGTAGGGTTTGTCCTTAAAGATACCCTGTCTTGATGAAAAATTATAGAAGGTTCCACTGCCATTAATGCCTGTAGCTCTGAGACTCTTTGTGCTGAAGTTACTGCCAGGAGCAGAGCTGTTTTCCATGACAAAAATTTTAGATCAGCTGTATTGGCTGGCTCAAAAGGTGGTAGGGTCAGTTTTTTCCAAAACGAAATTGAGGTCCCAAGTTGGTGTTGGTGCTCTCCAGGGCGGTCTTAAGTTTTTAGCCCCTCTGAGGTACTGCTTTAGCAAGGAATGAGAGAATAAAGGAGGATCCGTGTTGTAATGTGCTGAAATGGTAGAGGCGTGGATCTTAATTGATGAGAAGGATAGGCCTCTGTGCAGCATCTCAGTTAAGTATTGTAAAATCTGAGGAATGTTTGGAACAAGAGGGTCAAGGCTTTGAGCCTAGTTCCAGGCGCAAAATCTCTTCCATTTTTCTGAGTAAGCTTTCCTGGTGCTAGGCCTCCTGGCCTCCAAAATGACATCCATAACAGCTTTAGAAAGAGGTGTTGTCTGTTTGACTAATGTATCTGCCATGCAGCCAGGTTTAGGGTTTTGAGCTGACCGTGCAGGATCTGATTGTTTTGTTGAGTCAGAAGGTGTGGAATTTGAGGCAAAATCCATGGTGGGCCTTGAGCCAGGTTCCTTAAGATAGGGTACCAATGCTGGCGTGGCCAGTCTGGAGCAAAGGATCATCTCTGGTTTTTCTTGTCTGGCTTTTAGGAATACCTTTGAAAGGAGAGGCAGTGGCGGGAAGGCATAAACTTGTAGGTTTTTCCAGCTGAACAGAAGAGCATCCACTTTCCATGCTTGTTTGTGATAAGTCCTTGTGCAGAATTTTTGTAGTTGGCAATTCAGTGGGGAGACAAAAAGATCTATGTCTGGGCATCCCCACTTCTGCGTTACCATGCTGAAGATTTGTGGATTCAATTTCCAATCGTGAGGGTCCATGATATTTCTGCTTAGGTCGTCTGCCAGAGTATTTTTCTTTCCTGGCAGGAATTGTGCTTGCAGGTGAACTTGATACGTTAGAGCTGTGTTCCACAAGGTCATGGCTTGCCTGCATAGGGGATAAGAATGAGTGCCCCCTTGCTTGTTTATGTACCACATTACTGTGGTGTTGTCTGTCTTTAGTAGTAATTGTCCTAAATGTAGAAGGTCCTTGAAAGCTGTTAGGGCATTTTGAACAGCCAACATCTCTTTGATTGATGTGAAGATGCATTTGGTCTGTGGTCCACTTGCCCTGAATGCATTTTCCTGCCATGTATGCTCCCCAGGCGTAATCCGAAGCATCTGTTGTTAGAGTTTGCCTGGCTGGGGTTGGGTAAAAGGCTGACCCTTGTTTAGGTGACATGCCTGTGCCCACCATCAAAACTCCTGTTGAAGGGCAGGGAATCATTGGTATTACTGCTTCTAAACTGTGAGAGTGCTGAGTCCAAACACTTTTCAGGTACCATTGTAATTTCCTCATATGCAGTCTGGCATATGGTATTAGTAGTATGCAAGATGCCATGAATCCCAGGGCCTGCAGGATTTTTCTTGCAGGGAGATGGGACTTTCTTGCCAGCAATTGAAAATATTGAGTTAGTTGAACTTGTTTGTCTGGCGTGAGGTAAGCCATCTGGGCCGTTGTATTTAAGCTGGCACCCAGGAATATAATCTGTTGCGAGGGCACTAGTTTTGACTTCTTTTCGTTTACTGTGTACCCTAGAGAAATTAGCAACCTTTTTACAAACACCAGATGCTGTAGAAGAATGTCCTTTGTCTCTGCTTGAATGAGGCAGTCGTCCAGATATGGATATATTTGAATCCCTTTTTGTCTGCAAAATGCAATTACTGGTGCCAGGCACTTTGTGAAGACCCTGGGCGCAGTAGATAAGCCAAAGGGCAGTGCAGAGAATTGGTAGTGCATTGTACCAGCTTTGAATCTGAGGTATCTTCTGCAATTTTGTCTCATAGGGACATGCAGGTATGCCTCTTTGCGATCCAGAGTAACAAGCCAAGCCTTCTTGCCCAGCATGGGTAGAAGCTGCTGTAATGTCAACATTTTGAATTTCGGAATATCCAGGTAAGTATTCAGAATTGAAAGGTCTAGTATGGGCCTCCAGGCCTTGTCCTTTCTGGGGACCAGGAAAAGTCTTGAGTAAAATCCTTGTCCTTGTTCCTGTTGTGGTACTTTTTGAATAGCTCTCATATCCATGAGGGCTGAAATTTGTTTTTGTGCCTCTGCCCATTGATTTTGTGGCAGGTCTGGCATTCCTTTTAGCCTTGGTAAAGTATGAAAGTGTAATCTGTAACCTTGAGACACAATATTCAGGACCCATTTGTCTTGGGTGATTGCTTGCCAGCTTTGAGAAAAAAGTGCTAGTTTTCCCCCCAAGGGGGCTTCCAAAAGGGACGTGCTTGGCATACGAAGGGGAAAGTCATTGTGACTGTTTCCTGTAGGGTTGAGACTTGTCCTCACCACCTTTTGGGGTTGAGGTGCCCCACTGTCATTGTCTGTTTGAGCCTTGGGGTTGAGATCTGCCTCTTGGGCGTCTGTATCTGCCTCTCTGTGGCCTGTCTGACACTGGAAAGGACCAATTCTTTGTAGGCCAATTTCTGCTAAACCCAGGTGGCTGTACCTGTAAGAAATCCTTGACTGTTTGCATAGATTTAGCTTTATCCTCCATTTTCTTTAACACCTCTTCTGCCTTAACACCAAACAAAGTATCATGCTGTAAAGGAGCATCCAATAATTTTGCCTTAACATGATCAGGTAAACTTTGTTCTTTTAACCAAGCATGTCTTCGAATCACAGAACCTGTAACTGCGGCTCTACAAGAGACCTCTAAAGAATCAAAACCACATTGCAGAGTATGTTTTCCCACCTGTTCAACTGCACGCAATAAATCCTGCATTTCTTTACAATCAGGAACTTCTGTGCTTGCAAGCATTTTCTGTTTTAACTGAGCCATTAAATATTGTTGGTACTTAAGCATGTGAAACTGGCAATTTAAAGCTCTTACTGCTAAAGTTGCAGAAGTGTATACTTTCTTCACCCATCTATTTAAAGCTCTGGAATCTCTGTCAGAGGGTACTGGATTTTTTGCAATGGAAGCCTTAACCCCTTTTGGACCCTGGGAAATAGTTTCTGGATCAGCAGAAGGGTTTTTGTAAAGAAACTTGTGAGAGTCGGGGACTCTATAATACCTATCTGGCTTGGCTGGAGCAGGGGGCAAAGAGTCAGGAGATAAACTGGATTCAGAGAACACATCATCCACAACATCTAGCACAGGCGGAATAGCCAGGGGCCTGTGTTGAGGCAATAAGTGGAAATCCCTGAGCCTTTTCTTGGATTCTGAGTAATCCTGGCTTTCCCAATGGAAATGCTCCCTCATGGTATGTAAGGTTTCCCCAAAAGAATAATCCTCAGGAGGAGAGGCTGAAGGGATAGATTCTTCAGCATCAGAGTCCTCATAGGGGGGTAGAGAGTATCCCTAGTCTGAAGAGGAATCAGAGGAAATGGAAACCTGATCAGAGGAGTCATAGTCTGTATCCTGCCTAGGCCTTTTCTCAGGAGGGGGATGGGAACCCCTGATTAGAGTAATGAGGTCTTCGGCCATTTTAAGCATCTGTTTCTTAGGCATGGAGGACTGTCCAGGAGAATGCTGTACTTGTTTCTTTGTCTTTAATGGTGCCTTTGTCTTGGCTGTTGTTTTAATGGTAAGTTGTGAAGGTCTGAAAACACCCTCAGAAGCCGAAGCCTGCTCAGCGGCTCCGGACCCATCTGAGGGATTAGTTTCCGTAGGCCCAATACCTTGAGTTTCCAGAGGCCTAGATGTCTCCACGTGGGAGTCGGAGGCGGCCTGTGGCTCTGAGGTAGCGGGTGTCAGGGGCTGCAAAAGCGCCTCACTGAGAACCAGCGAACCGGTGACTGGCCTAGAAGAGGTTTCGTCGTCGGTTTTGGACCTTGGATGCCTCTCTTTATCCTTGTCTTTGCATTTTTTCAGTACTGAGGTCGTCGGCTGATCCAATGGCATCATATAATTGAACCTTCGGCTAAAGTAGTGCAAAGCAAAATCAAAACATCTTTTTATAGTGTGTGTGTTAAATCTAGCACAAAATCGACAACTAGTGACGTCGTGATCAGGGCCTAGGCATGGAATACAGTAAGAGTGGAAGTCCTTATGAGGTATTTGCTTCCCACAAGAAATACAATTATTAACTTTTTCTGACATTGGTCTGAGTCAAGAAAAAAGTTTCCCCAATGGGGTACTTAGCTTTATTGAAGACTTCAGATCTGAAATTAGACTTCGAAAATCTCAGGAGTCGGCAGACCGGCACTTGCAAACTGCTTCTGCTTTGGGCACCGCGCGGCAAGAAAGACTGAAGAATATGGCGTCGGGCATCTTATATACCCCTGGCACACTGACGTCAGGGAAGAAGCGACAGCAACGACGCTGGACCAAATCTTTGGAATCGGGCTGACTGCGGGACTGCCTGGCAGCAGGATAACCCCAGTGTAATGGCTGCAGCAGTGTAACACGATGAACATCAGGTATGTACACCTCCTGCATTGTAATCATGAGCCTAAGGAATGGGTACATACACCTCCTGCACTGTAATCAAGAGCCTAAGGAACAGGTATGTACACCTCCTGCATTGTAATCATGAGCCTAAGGAATGGGTACGTACACCTCCTGCATTGTAATCATGAACCTAAGGAATGGGTATGTACACCTCCTGCATTGTAATCATGAGCCTAAGGAATGGGTATGTACACCGCCTGCATTGTAATCATGAGCCTAAGGAACAGGTATGTACAACTCCTGCATTGTAATCATGAGCCTAAGGAACGGGTACGTACACCTCCTGCATTGTAATCATGAGCCTAAGGAACAGATAAGTACACCTCCTGTGTTGTAATTGTGTGCTTAAGGAACAGGTATGTACCCCTCCTGCATTGTAATGAAGAGCCTAAGGAACACATATGTACACCTCCTGCATTGTAATCATGAGCCTAAGGAATGGGTACATACACCTCCTGCATTGTTATCGTGCACTTAAGGAACAGGTACATATACCTCCTGCATTGTAATCATGAGCCTAAGGAACAGGTATGTACACCTCCTGCATTGTAATCATGAGCCTAAGGAATGGGTACGTACACCGCCTGCATTGTAATCATGAGCCTAAGGAACAGGTATGTACAACTCCTGCATTGTAATCATGAGCCTAAGGAACGGGTACGTACACCTCCTGCATTGTAATCATGAGCCTAAGGAACAGATAAGTACACCTCCTGTGTTGTAATTGTGTGCTTAAGGAACAGGTATGTACCCCTCCTGCATTGTAATGAAGAGCCTAAGGAACACATATGTACACCTCCTGCATTGTAATCATGAGCCTAAGGAATGGGTACATACACCTCCTGCATTGTTATCGTGCACTTAAGGAACAGGTACATATACCTCCTGCATTGTAATCATGAGCCCAAGGAACAGGTAAGTGCACCTCCTACATTGTAATCGTGAGCCTAAGGAACAGGTACGTACACCTCCTGCATTGTAATCATTAGCTGGGGGACAAGCATTTGCTCACTGTTGATCTACAGATCCCAAGACCACAGAAGGGAAAGCACATAAAAGGCTTGCTCTGGACTATGTACTGACATCAGATCATGGTTTGCATCCTCCCTGACATCCTTGCAGCATTCCTCCAAGCAATGAAAAACGAATGCGTGTGTAAAGTGGCAAACATCACCAAATTCCCAGCAGGTGTATAAATGCTTAATGGAACCTGCTCCACACTCAGTGCGGAGTATTCAATAATAGTAAAAATGAGCAGGTGTGCAGATGTTTAATTGAACCTGCTCCACATCAGTGCGGAGTACTCATTAACAGTAAAAATGAGATGAAGAGACTACTTGCACCTCAAAGCATACGCTATGGAAATACAGAATGTGAGATCCTGCTTCACATTAGGAAAATTACCACCTATGAGGTTAGATATATGATGTGCACTGCTAGAATCCTGAGACTTACACCAAAAAGTTGTTCCCAGAGTGTCTTTTCTGCCACCTTCATGGCCATCAACCGGAGGCAGACATAAGTTCAATCACTTGCTAGTCAAGGGACCATGAGGGCAGGCACCAACAAAATGGCAGATCTAGAAACAGAGAGCCTCTAGTCAGTACATACATTTCCTGATCACTAACTTTTCTCTACTTGATAACTTCTGTTTGCAACATTCTATTGCCTTACACAGAAGCCAGCATACTAGAACTACTGCCCCCATGGGGCATGTACATCACTAACAACTTGGATAATCTGAGGAAGAAGGCACTCTTCTTCTCCATGTTTTGTTGATGCTTGTTTTGACAAAGAATCTCCTACCTACTCTACCATTCCAGTGTCCTTTCTGTACCACCATCACCCCCCCATACTCTTTACTTAAGCAACTTAAGTTAACTTGTTGCTTTCAATCTAGTCACAGTACCTCTTGTTTACTAGTCTAGGTAATGCAGTCAACTGCTAGTTTCCTAAATGGAGTAAGTAGCCAAAAATTCAGCTAAATCTCTGACTGGAACACTTTTACAAAAAATATATATTCCGTGCTATGGGGGAGGCAAAATCCCTATATGTCTTAAGTGTAGGGCACAGACACCTGCTACTAATCAACTCCAAGGTCACTGTATCGTTAGCAGACAGAAAAAAAGCCCTGACAGCATATCTCATTCTTCAGCCAAATACAGTTGAATTTTTCTCTTTTGTGCCATAATGAAAGTTTGACCAGATGGCAGACTCCACTTTACCACTCTACTCCTCCTCCTCACACATTTCTCTCTACATACCCCTAAATCCACTCTGCTCTTTTACACTCACATTTGCCACACAGTTTACATCCTGCCACCTCTCTAATCTGCAGCACTTACTTTATGACTCATTTTCGTGGCCGACCTTACTGTTCTCTCCAACCAGACTTACGTTTTGTGTGACAGAATTGAAATAATGACAGCAGCAAAACCTTAGGTAATGAAATCCTCTGCAAACCAGGTATGGAAAACAGTTGTGTGTGTGTGTGTGTGTGTGTGTGTGTGTGTGTGTGTGTGTGTGTGTGTGTGTGTGTGTGTGTGTGTGTGTGTGTGTGTGTGTGTGTGTGTGTGTGTGTGTATGCGTGTGTGAGTGTGTGTGTGTGTGTGTGTGTGTGTGTGTGTGTGTGTGTGTGTGTGTGTGTGTGTGTGTGTGTGTGTGTGTGTATGCGTGCGTGTTTGAGTGTGTGTGTGTGCGTGTGTGTGTCTGCATGTGTGTGTGCGTGCGTGTGTGTGTGTGTGTGTGTGTGTGTGTGTGTGTGTGCGTGTGTGTGTGTGGAATAGATCCCTGCACTAATCAGAGCAATACATACATAATAATAGATTATTTAGGATAAAACTAAAAGGGTTGCTGTCTGACTCCTGGTCTGTGCCTGCTGTTATCCAGGCTAAATGTTCAGCTCCTTCTTCTCTGATCCCTATATACACATCCTATCTGTCCTTTTCCTTGGTTTTATTTCTCTTGCGCTTATTTCCCTTGTTCTCAGTTGTGTTTTTACTCATTATTTCCCCTCCCTCCCATATCTATCCCACTTATTACCTCTGACAAACACTTTTCTCGCTCTCCCTCCCTCTCCCTATCCGCTGTTTGACTGTTCCACTTTAACATTTGCTTTATGAGTAATAAACTCTCACACTTATGTCAGCACACTTCAATGCTACGTGATTGGATTCATCTTGCTTGTATGATAGTATAGGGGTACCATTATACATGTCATATATACATTAATATTTGTAATAATTATGTATTTACAGTACATTCTAATATTATCTAAAATTTCACTCTGTTCATTTATTTGTGGAGCTTTCCCCCGGGCCTCTGCTGAAAACAGATAAAAGTCAAACTTTCCTGGAAAACAAATGTCAGTAAATAAAATGCTGTTATATGTGCAAAATTACTCTTCAAACTGAAGAGAAAGTTAATCTGACACTGATATTTTTTTTTTTAAACAGAACTTACGGTCGAATAGTTAGCAGTTCACGGAAACCGTGTGGTCCCTGTACTGTGCTCACTTTAGATGCAAGGTACTTTTCTCTAGTCCAGGTCATGTGGACTTTCTCTGGAGTGGCATCAGTTTCATCCTCCTCTTCTGAGCCGATGCTGGCAAGTCGTAACATAGAGTTCCGATCCTTCACTAACTGTGCCTGGGAAAGTCAACAGAAAGAAAAACAATCAATGTAAATGGAGTTCAGCAGGTGTACACTGTACAACTCAGCACTGAAGTAGTGTCGATCAGTCTGACCACTTCAAAAAAAAAGGGAAGAAATAGAATTACAGTCACTTTCCCTTCTTTCTGCTTTACTGTCATTTGTATGTATTTTCTGAAGAATATTAAGGATGAAACTCAAATGTCATTACTTAGTGACTTCAATCCTCAATGATTTGCCAGAAAACCACAATTTTTATGGGGAACAAACCAAAAATATGAGGCAAAAATCTGGACATTCTTTGAAAATCTGTACATTTGAGAGGTATGTCCCCAGCCAGTTACATGCTTTTGATTTTTATACTAAGCTGAACTTGTTTAAAGCTTTTCTCCTCTGTCTTGCCGGCCATAAAACTTCCACCTATCAGTCTCAAGTTCATTTTTTCTATAGAAGTGGGGGTTCCAACATATCACTTAGCAGACATGAGTCTGAACTCTCACTGGCAACCCAGCAATGACAGCACCTTGTATGTAGGTCCCTAATCCCACACCTGAGTGGGGGGAATGGGCTACCCACACCACCACATGGACTCACAGGACCCTTCCTCTGTAAATGCATGCTCCTGTGGACTTGTTAATGAAGGCTACCACTAAGTGGTGGCTTGCTGGGCTGTAAGCCCACCCCAAGGCACTTAATGGGCTGTGCACTGTCCCTCTCACCTGAGGGACTGTGGCAACTGCTTCTTTATATTACATTTTCCAAGTAACCGAAATTCATTGGGCCCAGAGACTTTCTCTTGTGCATTAATAAAATGGAAAGTAGCGCAGTGATAGCAAAATGAAACCAAACAGAACACAAAAACTGAATAATGTTTTAATGGTCTGCAGTGCATTAATAGGTTCATAGGTTAAGTACTAGGCTAGTTGTCCATGTGGGTCATTTTAAGCCTAGGCAATTTCCATTTTTGTGCTCAAAATAACCTATTCCATTAAGTTATAGATTGGCTTTACCCATCCCATGGTTGATAATTATATATCACCCCTCATGATAATAACTGGAATCGTACCACAAATAAACTGAGGGGACTCGTGCATGGGAAGAAGCATTTAGGAGCTGCATATGTCCAGTAGTACAGGAGGCAACCCTGAGGTGAAGCTTCTGTTTCCTATACACAGATCCAAGTTGCACTTGAATATGGACAGGGATGAACGTTGGTGGATGGGGAGTCTGTTCCACAGCAGGAGTATCCTCTATGAGATACCTGTCCTTCCAAACCTTTCCATTCACATTACAGAAGACGTTTGCATCCTTAGACTGTGTATTTCTGATGCCACTTGACTTGTTGATGTGTAGTAAATCCGTCAGTAATGGGTCAGAGGATGCCTTGCATGCCAGATACAGGTTATCTCTTAGCAGTCTGTAGGATACCTAGTACAGTGACAGGACTTCGACTCAGTCCCTGTACGACATGCTACTCAGGTCTTGTATCTTTTTAGTAAGGTATCTCTGTGGGCATTCCAGTTGTTGCATGTGTCTCAACAGATACATGTGCAAGGGGGCATTATATAAAATGATATCAGGAGCAGATATAAATTATTCTCTCAACCTTCATTTGCCCACTGTATAATTCTAAGCAAATCACTTAACCAGGCAGTGATTCCAGGTTGCCCTTAAAAACAGTTGTGTGTAGTAGTAAATATATGACTTAAAAAAAAAAAACTACACACCTTGGTGAAATGACACTGCCAACACATGAGTCTTCAAGTCCAACCACAGCCATCAATGTGAACTTTATTATAAAATAGCTTTTAAAACTAAATAGTGCCTTCAATTACTACCCAACTCAAACTCTCTCTCTTTTAGATTCACACTTCTTAAAAGAGTGCATCAAGGAAATGGAGAAATCCAACAACAGTAATGAGGAGTGAATGAGAATGCCCCTACAAAAAGTCAAGTAATAGAACATTCCAAGAGGCTTTCACAAGTGCAGGCACTCTTACTTCCTCTAGCCAATGACAAAAGAGGGAGGGAGGGAGTGCAGGCTACTGGTATACATGGCACACAAAGTACAGCATGTTTAAGTAAGCACACGAGTCAAATATGGGACTATCGTAAATATTAGCTGAAAAAATGGGGCACCCAAAAAAAACCAGAACAGCTGAGAGCTCAGAGAAGGGCGAGGGGGTTCAAATGCATCAGTTGGGTACTGGCTGGGGCTACACAGTCAAAGCTGGACAGGGCAATAAATCTGATGGGTGTTACAGGTCAGGGCACAAAATACGGACACCAAATAGAATCTGCTGAGTACTGCTATTTTTAAGGTGAGGGAAAGCTAGTAGAGGCAGTAGAACCTGAAAACAAGAGAACTACCAGCAGCACTCAGATTACAAGGACATCAGATGGGCGCATCAAACAGATCTGAAATGAATTTTAAAAATGTGGACACTCAAAGCACCAAGTTTACATGACTGATCATGTACTGCTTAAGAAGATCAAACCTTCAATGCTGCTGAGAAATGTGCACCATATGGTAGTAATGAAGACTGACTCTTTTAAATGTCACAATACTATCCTTTTGGTAGTGAGAGTAATAAAGTCAAGCTTTAAGGGGTCACGGCCTTTGTCAGGTAAAGAAGAAGTACTTCACAGTGGACAACACAGATGCTGCAGTTATTATACCAGCTTATAAAACAAAAACTGCAACAATGAGCCCACAAAAATTATTTTATATAATATAAATCTGTATACAATGTGTAGGCTTTCAGGTGCACAAGCCCTTTATCAGACATAAAAAAGTTTAAACTAATTTATAGAACCCACCAAATAGTTTATATACAACTATCATTAATCAATGTGTAAGAATAAAATCAAATGATTTCTAAAAGCAAAAGTAACTTATTAAAAAATAAAGGAAAGAAACTTCTGTCTTATTGTACTATATTTTCTTAAATTGAGATATCCAGAAAGAATATCAGCATGCAAAAGAAATAACTTTGCAAGACTACGCCTTCCTTACCTCTCGCTGACGTTCTGTCTTTGAGAGCCTCATCTGCCTCAGCATCTGACATCGCTGTTCCATCATCAGGGTCCGCTCATAGGTGTAAGCTGAAATGTCACTGTCATGCTGGAAAACAGAAACAAAAACAAATAAATAAATACAAAAAATAAGACGTTAAAGCAGGCTGCATCTTTGGAAACACCAAAATACACTTTTACAAAACTGCTTGGCTGTGGCATCCCTTCAAACCTACAGCATCAAGACAGGACGTTGCTCTACATAAGCCAACAGCACATTTAGCAATTAATGAAAATATAGAGCGAAGTGGGAGGAGCCGTTACAGGAAAGCACAAGTACCCTCCCCCATAAAAAACACACCAGTCAGATTTACAGAGTACTTTCATATATAAAGATGGCAAGCAGCATGCTGGGAACCCTGATGTCACACGCATGCAAGTAATTCGGTTTAACTAAAGCTGGCCTTACTCTCACAAATGTGGCTTCCAGACAGCAGCATTCTGAAGTGATAACCTCACGTTTGGATTTTTAAACTTTCATAGTCAAGAAAACACAGAATACTGTGATCTTTAGGGAGCAAAGCACCCCCCCCCCCTTACACAAACACACACATACCAATTAAACAAGATGGCAACATAGCTACAGTATGACCCTTCTTCTTTCGGCTGTTCCCATTAGGGGTCACCACAGCGGATCATCTGTTTCCATTTCTTCCTGTCCTCTGCATCTTACTCTGTCACACCAACCACCTGCATGTCCTCTCTCACCGCATCCAAAATAAACCTTATCTTAGGCCTTCCTCTTTTTCTCTTACCTGTCAGCTCCATCCTTGGCATCCTTCTCCCAATATACCCAGCATCTCTCCTCATCACATGTCCAAACCAACGCAATCTCACCTATCTGCCTTTGTCTCCAAACCGTCCAACCTGAGCTGACCCTCTAATATACTGATTCCTAATCCTGTCCATCCTCGTTACACCCAGTGCAAATCTTAACATCTTTAACTCTGCCACCTCCATTTCTGACTCCTGCCTTTTTGTCAATGCCGCCGTCTGCAATCAATATAACATAGCTGCTCTCACTACCCTCTTGTAGGCCTTCCCTTTCACTCTTACTGGTACCAGTCTGTCACAAATCACTCCTGACACTCTTCTCCACCCACTACACCCTGCTTGTACTCTCTTCTTCACCTGTCTTCTACACTCACCATTACTCTGAACTGTTGATCCCAAGTATTTAACCTCATTCACCTTCGCCACCTCTACTCCTTGCATCTTCACCATTCCTTCTATCCTCCCTCTGATTCACACACATATATTCTGTCTTACTCCTGCTGACCTTCATTCCTCTTCTCTCTAGAGCATATCTTCACTTCTCCAAGGTCTCCTCAACCTGTTCCCTAATCTCACTTCAGATCACAATGTCATCAGCAAACATCATAGTCCACGTCGACTCCTGTCTGATCTCATTTGTCAACCTGTCCATCACCATTGCTAATAAGAAAGGGTTCAGAGCTGATCCTTGATGTAATCCCACCTCCACCTTAAATGCATCCATCACGCCCACCGCAGACCTCACCACTGTCACACTACCCTCATACATAGCCTGTACCACTCTTACATACTTCTCTGCCACTCACGACTTCCTCATATAATACCACAACTCCTCTCTATGCACCCTGTCATATGATTTTTCTAAGTCCACAAAGACACAATGCAACTCCTTCGGACCTTTTCTGTACTTCTAATGAAAATGAAGAACAAACACAAACCAAACCAGGAATCAAGAAACCAAGTGAAGTAGATTAACTGGGTTATCTGTTAGGCCTTCTAGGCGAAAGCGATTATCCTTGGTGAACAATGCATGTGTTTTTGTGGAGAGAATAAAGTGGATTTCATTTTACTACAGCAGAGTCTTCCATCTCTTTTTTACTTGTGAGGGCCCAGTCCAGCTGCTTCACTGGGTTCTTGATTCTTTCTCTGTACTTCTCCATCGACACCCTCAGAACAAACATCGCATCTGTAGTGCTTTCCCAACATGAAACCATACTGCTGATCACTAATCATCACCCCCCCTTCTTAACCTAGCCTCCACTACTCTTTCCCATAATGTCATGCTGTGACTGATCAATGTTATCCCTCTGTAGTTACTACAGCTCTGCACACCATCTTTATTCTTAAAAATCGGTACCAAAACACTTCTCCTCTCCTCAGGCATCCTCTCACTTTTCAAGATTTCGTTAGACAATCTAGTTAAAAACTCCACTGCCATTTGTCCTAAACACCTCCATGAATCCACAGGTATGTCATCTGGACCAACAGCCTTTCCATTCTTCATCCTCTTCATAGCTGTCCTTACTTCCTCCTTGCTAATCCATTGCACTTCATGATTCACTATCCCCACATCATCCAACCTTCTCTCCCTCTCATTCTCTTCATTCATCAACCCCTCAAAGTACTCTTTCCATCTGCTCAACACGCTCTCCTTGCTTGTGAGTACGTTTCCCTCATTATCCTTTATCACCCTTACCTGCTGCACATCTTTCCTAGCTCGGTCCCTCTGTCTAGATAATCGGTACAGGTCCTTTTCTCCGTCCTTAGTGTCCAACCTTTCACACAACTCAGCATATGCCTTATCCTTAGCCTTCGCCACCTCTCTCGTCGTCATATGCCTCATCTCCTTATACTCCTGTCTACTACAGTATGACCCTAACATTACAAATAGTCTGTTAAATTAGGCTGGGGCAGGGACCTGCAAAGGACTTTGATTTAAAAACTCTGAAACACTGACTAGTTGAACTTTTTCACACCTCACAAATCAGTGTAGAGGCACTCAGCCAACCTGCTTGCAAAGCTTTTTTTTATTTTTGATTTATTTTTAGTTGTATTTGTTTTCTGGGGTACAGTACTGATTTCCATGGACCTTTTTCAGACTCAGCACAGATGTGGTGTTTCGTTAAGTAAATTTCTGAGAATCGCACATTTAGGCAATGTAGGCTGAGATCAAACCTTGCACCAATGGACCACAAGAAGCAGCTCCTTAATCGTCTAAGCCACCTGCCAGACTGCAGTGGCATCTAACAAACCGACATGACAGCTAGGTGAAAAACAAAAGCCTGAGAGATTTGTTGCTGTCCACTCCAACAACATACTAAAAGTACGGTTGTGTACCTACCATAAATGTAGATGTTCGAGTGTACTCACTGTTGCAGTCATTACACTTGGGTTATCCTGCTGGCAGGCTACCCGCAGTCGGCCTGAATTCCAAAGTCTAGGTCCGGCGTCAGTTGCTGTTGCCTCTTCCCTGATGATACTGCGCCAGGGGTATAAAAGATGCAGGCGACGCCATTTTCTTCAGTTTTTCTTGCCCCAGATGTCAGGTGCCCTCAAAATGGTAGGCTAAAAAATTATGCCAATAATTATGCATGCAGTAAAATAAACATTTCCTTCATCTACAAGCAAATACACCACATAGGTTGTATAAGATAGAGAAGTATAGGTAAGTCCCAGCAAAGAAAAGGGGGATGGTGGGTGGGTAACCTGGACTGCAACAGTGAATACACTCGAACATCTACATTTATGGTAGGTACACAACTGCACTATGTTCATCGTGTTTCAATGTTGCAGTCATTACTCTTGGGTTGAATCCCAAAGCTGAGGTTGGGTGGCTGGGCCTAAATAGGATTAGGAGAGGCTATAAGGCCCTGCAGAACTGCAGTGGCAAAGCCTGCTCTGGATTTAGAGTAGAGAGGTAAATGGTAGTGCTTTGTAAAAGTGTGCACTGAATTCCCAAGTTGCAGCCTCTAAAATGTCTTTGGTTGGTACTCCTCTGAGAAAGGCTGCTGAAGTGGCTGCTGCCCTGGTTGAATGAGGCCTAATGTCCTTGGGCACTGATTTGCCATGTGGTGAGTAGCAGAAACGAATGCAGTGGCCTATCCATTTTGAAATAGTCTGTTTTGAGATAGGCTTTCCTTGGGATCCTGCAGCATATGCCACTAAAAGTTGCTCAGTATTTCTGAAAGCTTTAGTTCTGTCCAAGTAGAAGTGTAGTTGTCTGTGTATGTCCAAAGAATGCAGAAGTCTCTCACCCTTATTCTGTGGGTTTGGATAAAAGGTAGGCAAATTAATGGTTTGGTTAAGGGCCACAATGGACACTACCTTAGGCATAAATGTTGGGTTCGTCCTTAGAGAAACCCTGTCTGGATGGAAAATGATGAAAGGTTCCACAGCCATGAGTGCCTGCAACTCTGAAACTCGTCTTGCAGAGGTTATTGCTAGGAGCAGAGCTGTTTTCCAAGATAAAAACTTTATATCAGCTGTATTGACTGGCTCAAAAGGCGGCAGTGTGAGTTTTTCCAAGACATAATTGAGGTCCCATGCAGGTATTGGGGCTCTCCTTGGAGGTCTTATGTTTTTGGCCCCTTTGAGGTACTGCCTTAGCAATGGATGGGAAAAAATAGGAGGTTCCGTATTGTAATGAGCTGAAATGGCAGAGGCATGAATTTTAATTGATGAAAAGGATAGGCCTTTGTCCAGCATCTCAGTTAGGTATTGTAAAATCTGAGGAATATTTGGTACATATGTGTCAATTCCTTGTGCCTGGTTCCAAGCACAGAATCTTTTCCATTTTTCTGCATAAGATTTTCTAGTACTGGGCCTCCTGGCCTCCAAAATAACATCCATCACTGCTTTAGAGAGAGGTGTGTTTTGAACTGTTACATTATCCGCCATGCTGCCAGACTTAGGGTCCTGCGTTGGCTGTGCAGAATCTGATTGTTTCGCTGGGTCAGTAAGTGTGGAATTAGAGCCAATTTCCAGGCTGGGCCTTGAGACAAGGTTTTTAGGACTGGGTACCAGTGCTGGCGTGGCCAGTCTGGGGCAATCAGAATCATTCTTGGCTTCTCTTGTCTGACCTTTAGGAGTACCTTGGGGAAGAGAGGCAGAAGAGGAAAGGCATATACTGTTAGACTTTTCCAGCTGAATGACAGAGCATCCACTTTCCATGCTTGCTTGTGATAAGTCCTTGTGCAGAATCTCTGTAGTTGGCAGTTGTGAAGGGAGGCAAATAGATCTATGTTTGGGCATCCCCATTCCTTTGTTATCATGCTGAAGACTTGTGGATCCAGTTTCCACTCGTGGGGATCCGTGAGGATTCTGCTTAGTTCGTCTGCCAGAGTATTGTTCTTTCCTGGCAGGAATTGTGCTTGCAGGTGTACTTGATAAGTCAATGCTGTGTCCCACAAAGTCATGGCTTGTCTGCAGATGCGGTAGGAATGTGTGCCTCCCTGCTTGTTTATGTTTATTGTCCGTCTGTTTATTGTCCGTCCTTATCATTAGTTGTCCTGGATGGAGTAGATCCTTGAAAGCTGTCAGGGCATTCTGAACAGCTAGCATCTCTTTTTGATTGATATGTAGATGCATTTGACTTGTGGGCCATGTGCCCTGAATACATTTTCCTGCCATGTGTGCTCCCCAGGCATAATCTGATGCATCTGTTGTTATTGACTACCTGGCTGTGGGTAGAGTGAATGGCTTTCCCTTGTTGAGGTGACAGGCCTGTGCCCACCATTGAAACTCCTGTTGCAGGCAAGGAATGAGGGTAATTAATGCTTCCAGGCTTTGACAATGTTGAGTCCAAACACTTTTTAGGTACCACTGAAGTTTCTTCATATGCAGTCAGGCATATGGAATTGGCAGAATGCAGGATGCCATGAAGCAGCAGAATGCAGGATGCCATGAAGCCCAAAGCCTGCAGAATTTTTCTTGCAAATAACTGCGTCTTTGTTTCCAACATTTTGAAGTAAGAAGTCAGTTGCCTTTGTTTGTCTGGCGTGAGATAAGCCATCTGGGCAGTTGTATTTAAGCTTGCACCCAGGAATATTATCTCTTGAGAGGGTACTAGTTTTGATTTATTTTCGTTTACTGTGTACCCTAGGCAAATTAATAATCTTTTTATGAACGCCAGATGCTTTAGTAGAATGTCCTTGTTCTCTGCTTGTATAAGGCAGTCGTCCAAGTAAGGATATATTTGAATTCCTCTTTGTCTGCAAAATGCAATTACTGGTGCCAGGCATTTTGTGAAGACCCTGGGCACAGTAGATAAGCCAAAGGGCAGTGCAGAGAATTGGTAGTGCATTGAGCCAGCTATGAATCTGAGGTATCTTCTGCAAGATTGTCTGACTGGGATATGCAGGTATGCCTCTTTTAGGTCCAAAGTTACAAGCCAAGCCTTCTTGCCCAGCATGGGCAGAAGCTGCTGCAGAGTTAACATTTTGAATTTTGGAATGTCCAGAAATGTGTTTAGAATAGACAGGTCCAGTATTGTTATCCAGGATTTGTCCTTTCTGGGTACCAAGAAAAGTCTTGAGTGAAATCCTTGTCCCTGCTCTTGCTGTGGTACTTGCTGAATGGCCCTCATGTTCATAAGGGACGAAACTTGTTTTTGTGCCTCTGCCCATTGATTGTGTGGCAGGTTTGGCATACCTTTTGCCTTTGGCAGGGTGTGAAAGTGGAACCTGTAGCCCTGGGACACTATATTCAATACCCATTTGTCCTGGGTGATCATGTGCCAATTTTGAGAGAAAAGTGCTAGCTTTCCCCCTAAGGGGGCTGCAAGAAGATAAGTGCTTGGTGCTGGCAGAGGCACGTCATTGGGACTGTTTCCTGTATGGCTGTGCTTTGTCTTCTCCACTTTTGGAGGTAGAAGCGCCTTACTGTTTAGGCCTGTATGAGCCCTGGGACTGGGATCTGCTTCTGGGGCATCTGTATCTGCCTCTTTGTGGCCTGTCCGACACTGGAAAGGACCAATTCTTTGTAGGCCAGTTCCTGCTAAATCTTGGTGGCTGAACCTCTAAGAAATCCTTTACTGTTTCCATAGATTTCGCTTTGTCCTCCATTTTCTTCATAACCTCCTCTGCTTTAACACCAAATAAGGTATCATGCTGTAATGGAGCATCTAATAATTTTGCTTTAACATGATCAGGCAGATTTTGTTCCTTTAACCAAGCATGCCTCCTAATGACAGAACCCGTGACTGCGGCCCTGTAGGAGGCCTCCAGAGAATCAAAACTACATTGCAATGTATGCTTTCCCACTTATTCAGTTGCATGCAATAAATCCTGCATTTCCTTATTTTCTGCACAATCAGAATTGGCCAACATTTTCTGTTTTAACAGTGACGTTAGGTATTGCTGATATTTAATCATATGAAATTGACAATTTAAAGCCCTCACAGCTAAAGTAGCAGAAGTGTAAACCTTTTTCTCCCATCTGTCTAGTGCCCTTGAATCCCTGTCAGAAGAGATAGGGTTTTTTGCAGTAGCGGCCTTAACCCCTTTGGGACCCTGAGAAATAGTTTCTGGGTCAGCAGCAGGGTTTTTATAAAGAAATTTATGTGAATCTGGAACCCTGTAGTACCTGTCTGGTTTAACAGGAGTTGGAGGTAAGGAGTCAGGAGAAAGGCCGGACATTGAAAATACATCATCTACAATATCTAGCACAGGGGGAATAGCAAGAGGCCTGTGCTGAGGTAGTAAAAGAAAATCTCTAAGCCTTTTCTTTGATTATGAGTAATCTTGGCTCTCCCACTGGAAGTGCTCCCTCATGGTATGCAGGGTTTCCACAAAAGAATAATCCTCAGGAGGAGAGGCTGAAGGGATATATTCTTCAGCATCAGAATCCTCATAGGGAGGAAGAGACTATTCCTGTACAGAAGAGGAGTCAGAGGAAATGGAAACCTGATCTGAAGAGTCATAGTCTGTCTCTTGCCTAGGCCTCTTGTCAGGAGGGGGATGGGAACCCCTGATCAAGGTAATAAGATCTTCGGCCATTTTGAGCATCTGTTTTTTAGGCATGGAAGTTTGTCCTGGAGAATGCTGTACTTGTTTCTTTGTCGTTAGAGCTGCTTTAGTCTTTGCTTTGGAAGCAGAAGTAGGCTTTACATATAGCTGTGTAGGTCTGAAAACACCCTCAGAAGCCAATGCCTGCTCAGCAGCTCCGCACCCATCTGAGGGAATGATTTCCGAGTGTCCAATACCTTGAGTATCCAGAGGTCTAGTTGGCTCCACGTGGGAGTCGTCAGCGGCCTGTGGCTCTGAGTTAGTGGGCTTCAGGGGCTGTGAAAGCACCTAACTGAGAACCGGTGAACTGACGACTGGCTTAGCGGAAGCCTCGTTGTTGGTTTTGGATCTTGGATTCCTGTCCTTCTCTTTTTCCTTGCGTTTTTTAGAAACTCCGGTCGTCGGCTGTTCCGACGGCATTATATAATTGAATTTTCTGCCAAAGTAATGAAAAGCAAAATCATACCGACGCTTAATAGTGCGTTGGTTGAATCTAGCACAAAACCGACAGCTAGCAATGTTATGATCAGGGCCTAGGCAAGGAATACAGTAAGAATGAAAATCCTTATGGGATATTTGCTTCCCACAAGAAATACAATTGTTAACTTTTTCTGACATCGGTCTGGAGCAAGAAAAACATTTCCCCAACGGGGTACTTAGCTTTAATGAAGACTTCGGATCTGAAATTCGTCTGTGAAAATCTCAGGAGTTGGCCGACCAGCACTTGCGAACTGCTTTTACTTCGAGCACCGCGCGGCAATAAAGACTGAAGAAAATGGCGTCGGCTGCATCTTTTATACCCCTGGCACACTGACGTCAGGGAAGAGATGACAGCAACCGACGCCGGACCTAGACTTTGGAATTCAGGCCGACTGCGGGTAGCCAGACAGCAGGATAACCCAAGAGTAATGACTGCAACAGTGAAACACTATGAACATCAGTAATTTCTTTCTTAGCTCACACTACCATCACATCTCGCCAGAGTGTATCAGTGGCAGCTATTGTTCATTGGTTGATTATAGTGTCAATCAGTTACACGCCATGCTAACAAAAATGTAATACTTTATACACTACATGGAAATATAAATGTGAAGTAAGCAACCCATCGGATTAGCGCACTTGTACCACAGTAAATGCAGTAAATCAGAAGAAAACAAGCAGGTACTTGTGTGCGAAGTGGGTAATAAATCCGTCACAAAACTGTCACAACCTTCTTATGGTATAAGTCCAAGTAGAAACTATGCAATTTCAATAAGAATTCAAGTCATTTATTAAAATTCAGTAAACAGAACACAAATGAAGGTGAGCGCTTTCACTAAAATTTAGCTTCTTCAGACCTTTACGCAACAAGGTATGGTTCCACCCTTTATATAGTGCTACCATTATTTTTCAATTAAAATAATTGCAAACAATTAAGCAATTATTTAAAGAAGTCAGAATATTCTAAAAAATCATTATAAAAACAAATATATTACAAAAGAAATTATTGCAAAAAATCATCATCATCAACCCTTGAGTATAAGTCAAACTTTTTCATGCAGCACGTGCTTATAATGGAGTTATTTACACATTTCATTATGCTTCAAGAATAAAATCGTCATCATCAACCCCTGAGTATGAATCATACTTTTTCATACTGCACGTACTCATAATGTAGTTGTTTATATGTTTCATTATGTTTCAAGAATAAATGGTCAACATCAACTATTTAATGTGTTGTTTATATATGTATATACAGTTACTGCAACCGGGACATATAAATATAAATATATATTCGAACATTTAAATATTTAAATAGCATATTATCAGGGTGCCTTGCTAGACTTCTAGTGTGAGGGTTATATTATAAAATGTATATACAAGAAGCAAATGTGTGTGTATAAAGCATATTTGTACTACAGTGGAGTGAATCAGATTCTAACAAAATATATGTGTGTATATAACCAATACATTTGTAATAGATACGGTGTACATATGCATGTATAGTGTGTCAATGTATATGATCTATATGTATGAATTTAATTAAACAAATGTGTATATATGTAGTACAGTGAATATTCTGACATTCTTATTGATCTTATAACACACTTCCTTGAATTGATTTTAGAAAACAATGCTTTCATGTTTGATGGCAATATTTACAGACAATGTGAAGGCGTAGCTATGGACACACCATGTGCCAATAGCTACGCCAATATGTTTTTAGCATACTGGGAGGAAGTGATGCTTTTTCAGAATCCTCTGTTTAAATCCAATGTGATATTTTATAGACGCTTTGTGGATGATTTATTTATTTTATGGAATGGAAATGTCAATGATCTACAAAATTTTACCTTGGTCATTAATCATCTAACAGAGTGTCTTAAGTTTACGATACAATACAGTATGACTAGAATTGAATTTTTAGATCTGTATATTGAAAAACTGCCATGTGGGTTGATTAATACAGGTATTTATAGAAAGAACTGTCATCGAAATATGTTACTGTTTAGAACTAGAATGCACCCAACATATGTTTTTAAAAACATCATGAAAGGACAGGCACTAAGGATGTCCAGAATGAATTCCAATGAAATAGGCCTTGAAAGGGATTTGAACGATTTGAAAAATCAGTTATTAGCAAGGGGCTACAAATTAAATGAAATTGAAGAACATCTACAAATAACACCTATTAATCCAACTAAGGTTATGTTTTCCACTTGCTTTACCAGAGACAATGATGAGATTAGGTCCATTGTTGGTAAATATTGGGATGTTTTAACAATTGATGATGATATTAAGAAAATAGTGGGTGATAAACCAATGTTTCTGTATAGGAATAAGATGAATCTCAAGAGGATTCTATGTTATAATACATACAGAAAAGACATGAACACTGTTAATTCCACTAAGCCTTGTGGCCATTGTAACTTCTGTTCACTAATTAACACCAACCCCACTTTCTTACATCCAGACTCTAACAAAGAAATTGTTATGAATGCCAATGCTAACTGCATGACATGCCATGTTGTATATCTAGCAGTTTGCTCGACTTGTTCATCGTTTTACGTAGGCAAAACTAATCGATGCCTACGGGATAGGATAAGGGAACACTGCTATAACATCAGAAAGAAAAATATTAACAATGCTTCAGCTAAACACATTCTTGAAACAGGGGCTCAACATACATTTACATTTAGGGTTTTGGAGGTTATAACACCAAATCCAAGGGGAGGAAATATAAGATGTTACACAGAAGATAAAGAGAGTGGCTGGATAATTTTATTAAGGGCAGACAGGGGGCATATGGTTTAAATGAAAGAGCTTCGATTAAACCATACCTTAGACAACGGAGACATATTAAATGATTGAAGTCATATGTAGACCAACCCATAATTATACAGTGTCTCCAATTTCATACTCATACATACATATATATTCTATCATCAGTATAACATATTAACATTCATCTATCAACCCAGTTTTTATATATCCATACTAGTCCCAATATTTATCCTTACTTGCATTTAACATACTTCATACATACACATATACATACCTATATATTAATATAGATATACATTTCATGACTTTACATACATTTTATTAATCTAACTCATCCTTCACATATTTTTATACGTTATCTATATGAAACCCTGTATATATCTGTATATATCTTTTTATACATATTTATTTAATTTATACATACATATATATTTATAATGTTTTTTATATTTAATCTATATTTAATGCATATACATATACTACTTACTATTTGATGTACTTTTTATACATATATTTATATATATATATATTTATACATTATATATATTTTTCATATATATTTTTTAACACTTACATATTGTCACATGATTTGCTTATCAGTTTGTTTATTTATTTATTTACCCATTTATTCATTTACTCACCATTTACATGTGAATATGACATATTGGTTTTATTTCATCTACCATATTTACTTATATATACACATTTGTTTAATTAAATTCATACATATAGATCATATACATTGACACACTATACATGCATATGTACACCGTATCTATTACAAATGTATTGGTTATATACACACATATATTTTGTTAGAATCTGATTCACTCCACTGTAGTACAAATATGCTTTATACACACACATTTGCTTCTTGTATATACATTTTATAATATAACCCTCACACTAGAAGTCTAGCAAGGCACCCTGATAATATACTATTTAAATATTTAAATGTTCGAATATATATTTATATTTATATGTCCCGGTTGCAGTAACTGTATATACATATATAAACAACACATTAAATAGTTGATGTTGACCACTTATTCTTGAAACATAATGAAACATATAAACAACTACATTATGAGTACGTGCAGTATGAAAAAGTATGATTCATACTCAGGGGTTGATGATGACGACTTTATTCTTGAAGCATAATGAAATGTGTAAATAACTCCATTATAAGCACGTGCTGCATGAAAAAGTTTGACTTATACTCAAGGGTTGATGATGATGATTTTTTGCAATAATTTCTTTTGTAATATATTTGTTTTTATAATGATTTTTTAGAATATTCTGACTTCTTTAAATAATTGCTTAATTGTTTGCAATTATTTTAATTGAAAAATAATGGTAGCACTATATAAAGGGTGGAACCATACCTTGTTGCGTAAAGGTCTGAAGAAACTAAATTTTAGTGAAAGCGCTCACCTTCATTTGTGTTCTGTTTACTGAATTTTAATAAATGACTTGAATTCTTATTGAAATTGCATCGTTTCTACTTGGACTTATACCATAAGAAGGTTGTGACAGTTTTGTGATGGATTTATTACCCACTTCGCGCACAAGTACCTGCTTGTTTTCTTCTGATTTACTACATGGAAATATTTGAGTCAACATCACCTGTATATTTTTGACAGAACTGAACAGCAGCACCAAAAACTACTGCCCAATTTACTCCTTACTATTTCATACCACCCTAATGCTACTATATGGGCCTAAACGTCACTCTATTTTAAAATACAAGCCTTTAACTCAATCAGTTTTCAGTGTTGAAAGTTTATCAAAGTACTAATCAACTGCTATACCGCTCTCTCCTTTAACCATATCTATCTGCTGTACTTTCTTTTTTTGTTTTTTTTTTAACCTCAACTTGATCTTTGCTATTTGACTGACCAAGTCAGTGAACCCTATCAAAATTATCGTCACAACCTGTCAAAATGACCGGGTCACTGCCAAAGAACAGGCACTTATGCTTATTCGGACTTATTTGTTTGAAAAAAATGAAAACCAAATAAAAAACATGCAGCTGCCATAAGAGATTTGTTTTGCAGTGTCTTACCATTTCCACTACCTCCACATCTGCTTCGATCCTTAGGTGGTACAGGAATGTTGCCAAGTCCTTCTTCATTTGAATGCTGTTGTCTTCCATCTGTGCCACAGTGAAAATTCGCATCTTACACTTCTTCCAAACCTGCCCCAAAACAAGAAGATATTGGTTATTACTAACATTGTTTGGCTGATGTTTTTTACACATGTGCAGTCAGTATTATTTTATGCCTTTCGTACATACGTTATCAGGAGTATGTAAAGTAGTTGAAGACATGACTATCATCTCTGCTAAAAGCAATGTTTTAACAGCAAATGTTTCCATATACAAAAGGCACTATTATTACACATGGTTTACTAAAGCTGAAAGTACAGTTCTGTTCCACTTACCACAATTGTAGCTGTTCGAGAAAATCAGTGCTGCAGTACTAAACATTGGGACTTCCTGACGTACAGAAACCCACAGCCAGCCCAATTTCCAGAGTCTTAACATCATATCCGATATCCAGACATCAGGGTATAAGAAGGGCATCTGTTGGCACCACCTTCAGGTCTTTCTAAGCCAACAACAGCAGTTTGATGCCTGAGGACAACACGACCTTCCAAGCTGTCTAGTGTTGGTGTGTAAAAGAGAAGGAAACAAAAGTATTGTTGGGATCAGCCAAAGGGATTATAAGTAGAGGCAGAAGACAGAGGTGACCCCTACATAGTTAAGGGGTAGAAGGGTGGGATTATGTACTGCAGCACTGATCTACTTGGACATCTACAGTTAAGGTAAGTGGGACACGATTTTACTGTGTTCTTTGTAGTTAATGTTGCAGTATTAATTCTTGGGAAGCTTCCCAAAGAGGGTGGAGGAGATGACTGTAGTATTAGGAAATAATTTTTATAGGATGGCAGAGATAAACCCGACCCTGGAGACGTGTTTTCCATTATAATGTTTACTGAAGGTGTGAACTGAATTCCAAGTGGCTGCCTCTAGGATGATTTGAGTGGGAACTCCTTTGAGGAAAGCAGTGGTAGTTGCCCCATGCTTGGTAAAATGCACTCTAATGTGGCCAGGTAGAGGCTTTCCATGGTGTGTGCAACAAAAACTGATGCAGTTTGCAATCCATTTAGACATGGTTTGCTTTGAGACAGACTTACCACTTTTCTCCCTCTGCAAAGGATACCAACAACTGGTATGCCCTGTCCATAATCTTTGTTCTGTCTAGGTAATACCTGATCTGTCTTTAGATATAAAGTGAGTGGAGAAATCTTTCCACTTTGTTCTGTGGGTTTTGGATGAAAACTGACAGATGGATAGCCTGGCTAAGGCTGAGTTCTGAAATCACCTTGGGCATGCATGATGGGTATGTTCTGAGGGTTACCCTGTCCCTGTGGAAAACAGTAAAGGGCTCTATACACATGAGGGCTTGCAGTTCAGACACTCGTCCAGCTGATGTGATGGCCATAATGAGGATGACCTTCCAGGTAAACATTCTGACAGGCACAGTAATAGCTGGCTCAGAGGATGGCAAAACACAGTCTTAGTCTCATGCTGGAATGGGGTCCCTTCTGTGGGGAGGGTCTCAACTGAATCACCCCTTTTAGAAACAGTTTTGTGTGAGGGTGAGAGAACAGCGGTGTAATAATCTGCAAGCTGAGATTGCAGAATCCATGAAACTTTATGTTGGAATAAGAAAGGCCCTGGTCAAACAGGTATGATAGATAAAGCAGCACTGAACTAATGTCCACTTAAGCTGGGATACTATATTGGCCATTACACCAGTAGAAAATCTCTGTCATTTGGTTAGGTATGATTTTCTCGTCTTAGATTTTCTTGCCTCTTTTAAAATAGATAGCAACTCTTTTGGGGAAGACATCAAAGAGGGTGTCACAACCCAATCCACCAGGCAGCTAGACTGAGATATGTCAATTTGGAGTGGATGACCAATCTCTTGATTTGGCTGAGAAGATCTATGCCCTTTGGGAGAATGTGAAACCTCCCCACACTGAGGGTGGAGCAGAGAGAAAACTAATGTTGTCTGGGCTAGAAGAGGGCTACCACTATCATGTTGGCCCTGTCAGTCCTGATCTTTGTAAGTGCCCTCGTAATCAAGGGTAATGGGGGAAGGTGTAAAGGAAAGTACAGCTGTGTACACTTACCATAAATGTAGATGTTCGAGTGTATTCACTGTCGCAGTATACATAAAGTACAGTTGTGTACACTTACCATAAATGTAGATGTTCGAGTGTATTCACTGTCACAGTATACATAAAGTACAGTTGTGTACACTTACCATCAATGTAGATGTTCGAGTGTATTCACTGTCGCAGTATACATAAAGTACAGTTGTGTACACTTACCATAAATGTAGATGTTCGAGTGTATTCACTGTCGCAGTATACATAAAGTACAGTTGTGTACACTTACAATCAATGTAGATGTTTGAGTGTATTCGCTGTCGCAGTATACATAAAGTACAGCTGTGTACCCTTACCATCAATGTAAATGTTCGAGTGTATTCACTGTCGCAGTATAAATAAATGTAGATGTTTGAGTGTATTCACTGTCACAGTATACATAAAGTACAGTTGTGTACACTTACCATAAATGTAGATGTTCGAGTGTATTCACTGTCACAGTATATATAAAGTACAGTTGTGTGCACTTACCATAAATGTAGATGTTCGAGTGTATTCACTGTCACAGTATACATAAAGTACAGTTGTGTACACTTACCATCAATGTAGATGTTCGAGTGTATTCACTGTCGCAGTATACATAAAGTACAGTTGTGTACACTTACCATAAATGTAGATTTTCGAGTGTATTCACTGTCGCAGTATACATAAAGTACAGTTGTGTACACTTACAATCAATGTAGATGTTTGAGTGTATTCGCTGTTGCAGTATACATAAAGTACAGCTGTGTACCCTTATCAATGTAAATGTTCGAGTGTATTCACTGTCGCAGTATAAATAAATGTAGATGTTTGAGTGTATTCACTGTTGCAGTATACATAAAGTACAGTTGTGTACACTTACCATAAATGTAGATGTTCGAGTGTATTCACTGTCACAGTATACATAAAGTACAGTTGTGTACACTTACCATCAACGTAGATGTTCGAGTGTATTCACTGTCGCAGTATACATAAAGTACAGCTGTGTACACTTACCATCAATGTAAATGTTCGAGTGTATTCACTGTCGCAGTATACGTAAAGTACAGTTGTGTACACTTACCATCAACGTAGATGTTCGAGTGTATTCACTGTCGCAGTATACATAAAGTACAGCTGTGTACACTTACCATCAATGTAAATGTTCGAGTGTATTCACTGTTGCAGTATACATAAAGTACAGTTGTGTACGCTTACCATAAATGTAGATGTTCGAGTGTATTCACTGTCGCAGTATAGATAAAGTACAGCTGTGCACACTTACCATCAATGTAAATGTTCGAGTGTATTCACTGTTGCAATCATTAAATTTGGGTTATCTGCTTGCAGGTAGCCCTCAGTCGGCCTGATTATCAAAGCCTTGGGTCCTGCGTCAGTTGCTGTCTCATCGTCCATGACATCAGGTAGTCGGGGGTATAAAACATGCAGCCGACGCCATTACATCAATTTTTCTTGCCTCAGATGTCAGGTGCCCTCATAATGGGAAGCAATTAAATATATAGTTACAACTCCAACAAAAAGCACATACACCAGAAAGCTTAAGTAAAGTAAACAAGAATAGAGGTATAGCCAATAGAAGTCAGGGGGCTGGAGGGAGGGTAACCAGGACTGCAACAATGAATACACTCGAACATCTACATTTATGGTAGGTGTACACAACAGTACTATATTCTTCATGTTTCACTGTTGCAGTCATCACATTTGGGTAGATTCCCAAAGGTAAGGAAGGGAGGAGGCAGTTACTGAGCATTAGGAGTAGCTATTAGGCCCTGCAAGACTGCAATGGCAAAACCAGCTCTGGATTTAGAGAAAATTGGCAAGTGGTAATGCTTGGTGAAGGTATGTACAGAACTCCAGGTAGCAGCTTCTAGGATGTCCCTGGTAGGAACACTTCTGAAAAAGGCTGTAGAAGTAGATGCAATCCTGGTGGAATGGGGTCTTACCCCCTGTGGGGTAGGTTTTCCATGGTGCTTATAGCAGAAAAGAATGCAATGGCCTATCCACTTAGAAATTAGTTGCTTTGAAATGGCCTTTCCCTCTGCCCCTGCAGCAAAGGCAACTAGCAGCTGTTCAGATTTCCTGAGAGGTTTATTCCTGTCCAAGTAAAATCTAAGTTGTCTGTGCACGTCCAAGGAGTGCAGTATTCGTTCCTCTTTGTTCTGTGGATTAGAAAAGAAGGTCGGCAAATGAATGGACTCAATAAGGGCTACACTGGATACTACCTTGGGCATGAAGGAGGGATTGGTCCTGAGGGATACCCTGTCAGCATGAAAGATGATGAAAGGCTCCACTGCCATGAGGGCCTATAATTCAGACACTCTTCTTGCTGAAGTGATGGCTAGAAGGAAGGCTGTTTTCCAAGAAAGGAATTTCAACTCTGCATTTGCAGCTGGCTCAAAAGGAGGTAGAGTGAGCTTTTCCAATACAAAGTTAAGGTCCCAGGCAGGAGTAGGAGCTCTCCTATGTAGTCAAATTGTTTGGCCCCTCTGAGGAATTGTTTCAGTAGGGGGTGAGAGAAGAGGGTTGGCTCAGTATTATAATCTGCTGAAATGGCTGAGGCATGAATTTTAATGGAAGAGAAGGAAAGGCCCTTGTGAAGCATCTCTGTTAAGTATTGAAGAATATGGGGTAAATTGGGCACTGTAGTGCCCACCCTCTGAGGCTGGCTCCAGGAACAAAATCTTTTCCACTTTCCAGCATAGGATTTTCTAGTACTAGGCCTTCTTGCCTCCAGGATGACATCCAGCACTTGTTTGCTGAGGGATGGTATAGGAGAACTCAGGTAATTAGCCAGGCTGCCAGGTTCAGGGCTTGAAGCTGGGGGTACAGAATCTGCCCTTCCTGCTGGGACAGTAGGGTAGGAGTCTGAGGCAGGTGCCATGGTTCCAGTAGTGACATACTGCACAAAAGGGGGTACCAGTGTTGGTGTGGCCAGTCTGGTGCAATGAGTATTTTCTTTGGTTTGTCCTGTTTGATCTTTAGTAAAACTTTCGAGATGAGAGGCAGAGGTGGAAAGGCATAAACTGAGAGGCATAAACTGAGAGGCTTTCCCAGGTAAAGGACAGGGCATCCACTTTCCAAGCTTGTTTGTAGGGAGTCCTTGTGCAGAATTTGTCCAACTGATAGTTCTGAGGGGAGGCAAATAGGTCTATCTCTGGGCTTCCCCATTTGTTTCTCAGAATGTTGAATATCTTTGGCTCCAGTTTCCACTCGTGTGGGTCCATGAAATTTCTGCTTAGGTCGTCTGCCAGTGTATTTAGCTTGCCTGGCAGGAATTCAGCTTGTAGGTGTACTTGGTAGCTCAAGGCTGTGTTCCACAGAGCCATGACTAGTCTGCAGAGGGGGTATGAGTGAGTTCTTCCCTGCTTGTTTATGTACCACATAACAGTGATGTTGTCTGTCTTTACCAATAATTGTCCTGGAAGAATGTGGTCCTTGAAGGCTGTCAGGGCATTCTATACAGCTAACATTTCTTTTTGATTAATATGCAGGTGTATTTGACTCGGGTTCCATTTTCCCTGAATGCACTGCCCTGCCAAGTGACCCCCCCATGCATAGTCTGATGCGTCTGTTGTTAAGGGTTGGGCGGCACGGAGTAGAGTGAATGGCAGTCCCTTGTTGTGGTGGCAGGCCTCTGCCCACCAAAGGAACTCTAACTGTAGGCAAGGTATGATAGGAATCATTGATTCTAGGTCCTAAGAATGTTGACACCATAGGCTTTTTAGATACCATTGTAGTTTCCTCATATGCAGTCTTGCATATGGAATTAGGAGAATGCAGGAGGCCATGAACCCCAAGGCTTGCAGTATTTGTCTTGCAGATAGCTGGGTCTTTGTGGCCATTAGTTTGAAGTAAGCAGTCAAATGAACTTGTTTCTCTGGCGTGAGGTAGGCCATCTGGGAAGTTGTATTCAAGCCTGTTCCCAGGAATACAATTTGTTGGCAGGGTACTACGTAATATTTCTTTTTGTTTATGGTGTACCCCAGTGAGGTTAGCAGTTTCTTTACAAATGCCAGATGATTTATTAGTATGTCCTGGCTTTCTGCCTGAATTAGACAATCGTCCAGGTATGGGTATATTTGAATATTTCTTTGCCTGCAGAATGCAATGACTGGAGCTAGGCACTTTGTGAAGACCATGGATGCAGTAGATAAGCCAAAGGGCAGTGCAGAGAACTGATAGTACATGTAGCTTGCTGTGAAGGCAGGTATTTTCTGCAAGATTCCCTTATTGGGATGTTCAGGTAAGCTTCCTTTAAATCCAATGTTGCCAACCAGGCATTTTTGCCTAGCATGGGAAGCAGCAGATGAAGAGTTAGCATTTTGAATTCTGGGATTACCAAAAGGGTGTTTACGATAGACAAGTCCAGGATAAGATGCCAGGTATTGTCTTTTCTGGGTACCAGGAAAAATCTTGAGTAAAAACCTTATCCCCTTTCTTCTGCTGGGACAGGCTGAATAGCCCTGATACTTAAAAGATTGAGAACCTGCTGTTGAGCCTCTGCCCACTGATTTGGGGGTAGGTCTGGCCAATCGTTTGGGCTTGGTAAGGAGTGGAAATGGAATCTGTATCCTTGGGAAACTATATTTAGAACCCATTTGTCTTGGGTAATGAGTTCCCAGTTTTTTGCATGCAGGGTGATCTTTCCCCCTAAAGGAACAGTCAGTTGAGCAGGGCTTGGATGGTTTAAGGTTAAGTCATTGTGACAGTTTACCATAGGGGGGTGCCTTACCACTCCCAGCTTTGGAAGAGGGAGCCCTTCATTGCTTAGGCCTGTGAGTACATTGAGACTGAAGCCTGGGAGGTCTGCTGGTCCTGGGTTTGGACTGAGAATGCCTGAAAGAGGCAGGAAAGGACCAGTTCTTAGAAGGCTGGTATCTACTAAATCTGGGAGGCTGTACTTGCAGGAAATCTTTAACAGTTTCCATAGATTTAGCTTTTTCCTCCATCTTTTTAAGTACTTCTTCTGCTTTGTTACCAAACAGGGAGTCTTGGTTTAAGGGAGCATCCAGTAATTTAGCTTTAACATAATCTGGTAAAGTTTGCTCCTTAACCCAAGCATGCCTTCTAAGTACAGACCCAGTGACAGAAGCCCTGCAAGATGCCTCTAAGGAATCAAAACCACATTGCAAAGTATGTTACCAACTTGTTCAGCAGAATGCATTAACTCCTCTAATTATTTATTTTCAGCACAGTCAGGAATCAGCATCATTTTCTGTTTAAGTAATCCAATAATATGCTGCTGATACTTTAACATCTGAAACTGGCAGTTTAAGGCCCTAATGGCCAAAGTAGCAGAAGTGTATACCTTCTTACCCCATCTATCCAGGGCCCTGGAATCTCTATCAGAGGGGGTAGGGTTTTTGGCAGTAGTAGCCTTAATGCCTTTGTGTCCCTGTGAAATGATCTCTGGATCCGCAGTAGGATTCCTAAAGAGGAACTTATGAGAGTCAGGTACTCTGTAATACCTGTCAGGTTTCCTGGGAGCTGGAGGTAAAGTGTCTGGGGCCAGGCTAGATTCCATGAAGGCATCATCTACAATGTCCAGTACAGGAGGGACAGCTAAAGGCCTGTGTTGAGGTAGGAGTCAGAATTCCCTAAGCCTCTTTTTGGAGTCAGAGTAATCCTGGCTTTCCCAGCAAAAATGCTCCCTAAGAGTATGCAAAGTTTCACCAAAAGAGAAATCTTCTGGAGGGAAAGCGGAGGGAATGGAGTCCTCTGCAACAGAATCCTCATAGGTAGATAAGGGCAAATCCTGGTCATCAGAAGAAACAGAAATATCAGAATCCTGCTCCGAAGAATCAGAAGGAAAATCAGTTCTAGGTCTCTTAGAGGGAGAAGGGTGGCTTCCCCTGATTAGAGTAATAAGGTCTTCAGCCATTCTTATCATTTGTTTTTTAGGCATGGGACCTGACCATGTGGTCTGGGCATCGGTTTTCTAGGAGTGGATCAAGTTTTAGGCCTTGAAGAAGAAGATGGCGTCGGTTTGATATGCAAGTCAGTAGGCCTGAATACACCCTCAGAAGCCGGTGCCTGCACAGCGGCTCCGGGCCCATCCAAGGTAGAGACATCCACAGGTTCCCTAGTCGAAGAAGCATCTCACGTCATACCGGACTCCGAATGGGTCTCAGTAGAGGCCTGCGAATCTGAAGTAGTGGGTATTAGGGGCTGCAAAAGCACCTCACTGAGTACTGGCAAACTGGCGACTAGCTTAACGGAAGCATCGTCTCTAGCTTTGGACCTATGTGGTCTGTCTCTGTCTTTTTCTTTATGCTTTTTCAGAATATCGGTAGTCGGATGGCTTACTGAAGCCATTTCTAGATAATTGAACCGAGTACCAAAATAGTTAGATGCAAAAATGAACCAATGAAGAATAGTTCAAAGATTGAATAAGGCACAAAACAGACAGCGAGGGACATCGTGGTCTGGGCTTAAGCAAGGAATGCAGTACGAATGAAAATCTTTATATGGTATTTGCTTTCCACATGAAATACAATTGTTAACTTTTACTGACATTGGTTTAGAGCAAAAAAAAGATCCCCAATTGGGTACTTAGCTTTTTCAAAGACTTTGGATGTGAAACTCGAAAATGAAAATTTCAGGAGTCGGCCGACAGGCACTTGTGAACTGCTTCTGCTTTGGGCACTGGACGGCAAGAAAGACTGATGTAATGGCATCAAGGTGCATACTTTATTCCCCTGACTACCTGACGTCATGAAAAATGAGACAGCAAACAACGCAGGACCCAAGACTTTGATAATCAGGCCGATGGAGGGCTACCTGCAAGCAGATAACCCAAATGAAATGACTGCAACAGTGAAACACGAAGAACATCCAGCGGGCCCACATAAAGAAGAAGAAGGCATCTATCTTCCAGGCCCTCTCCTGTGTTCTGTACAATCACCTTCTTAGTTGTGGAGACAGGCAAAAAAGTATACAGACGGGATTCCCACAGAGTAGTGAGATCCAGGAATATTTCCCTTTTCAACATCCATTCACTTAGATCTACTAAGTCCCTGCTGAGGGAGCCTACAAGGGTCTGCAGTAGTCTGGGACGTACGATTCTATCAGAGTGATCCCCAAGTCTTGGGCTAACATCCACATCTTTCTGGTAAGGCTGCACAGTGGGTAAGACAAGGTCCCCCCTTGTTTATGTACCACATGGCTGTGGTACTGTCTGTCCAGATTTGCACAATTCCTGGGCTTAAATGCTGTCAGAAAGCATTTTATGGCCAGGAAGACTTGCTAGCATTTCTTTAGATTTTCATGCAAGTTCCACTATTGTGGGAACCAAATGCCCTGCCCTCTCGGTGGGCCTAAGTGCACTCCCGAAGCTATGTCTGAGCTGTCTGTGGTAACAGACTTTGCCTGAGGCAGTGTGAAGGTTGCTCCTGGGTTGTCCTATACAGCACCCTTCCACCACAGGAATTCCACAGGAGTAAGGGTAGGAGTAGTTCTAATGATTGGGAGTGCTGCTCCTAGACAAATATGAGAAACCACAGGAGTTTCCTCATGCTTATATTTTAGGAAAGCGGCCAACAGGATACATGAAGCCATGTACCCTAAGATCCTTAAAAATTCTCAGGCCAAGATTAGTTGTTTTGTGAGTAGTTTTTTTCAAACAATCTGTCAGGAAAACACCTTGCCCTGAGGGAGAAATGCTTTCTGTTGGGTAGAGTGTATCAGGACCCCCAGGAACAGGATCCTTGCTTGGGGTGTCACCCAAGACTTTTGTATAACTGATGTGAGGCCCACCTTTTGGAAGCAGTTTATAGAGGTCTAGTGGGCATCCAGGGTCTTGAAGGTGGCTCTACCCTGGATAAGATAGCTGTCTAGGTTAAGGACAGATGTATACCTCCGGCATTCTGCAATGTGCTACCATGGGTGCCAAGAATTTTGTAAACACTGCTGGGGCAACTGAGAGACCAAATAGTAGAGCACAAAGCTGGAAGTGGGAGCCTAAGGATACAAACTGTTGATATTTTCTGTGACTGATTGCTACAAGAACATGAAGGTACATGCCTTTAGGTTAATAGTGACCATGGAGGCGTCCTGAAAAATTGTGGGTAGCAACTTTTGCAAAGTAAGCACCTTGAATTTTGTCAAGTAGGGGAAATTGTTTAGTTTTGAAAGATCCAGGATAGATCTCCAGTTTCCCTCTTTTCTTGGACCAGGAAGACCCTTGAATAGAAAAGCCTTTTCCCTCTTGACCTGGGTGAACTGGCTGTATGGACCCTTGCTGAAGGTAATCTTTGATAACCGGGGGTAAGAGATTTTCTTGTTCCTTTTGAGGTCTTGGAGTGCCCACAAAGGGTGGGATTTCCCTGAATTAGATATAGTATCCCTTTTCTATAATGCTGAAAACAGTGGTAATCTAGTTGAGTCAAGTCAGGAACACAACCTGTAACCCAGAGGGTGACAGGACTAACAAGAAACAGGGTACAAAGGATTAGTCCAGATAAAATCACTTTAGCTAGCAGATCTACGAGACTCTGTCTCGCTCTGATACCCTCCCTGTGGGAGGAATACAGACTCCTTATTGATGCTTCACGTAGTTTATTCGGGTAAGTAGGTAGATGGACAAGTGTTCTTGCTCTGATTACTCTCACTTCTAATTACAACAAGAACACTCATCCATCTATCTACTAAACTAAACACACTACTTGAAACCTCAACAAGGTGTCTGTATTCCTCCCACAGGGAGGGTATCTGAGAGAGAGCCTCCTAGATCTACTAGCTGAAGTGATTTGTACTCTGCTTTATCTATAATGCTGAGGATCCACTGATCCTTTGTGATGGTTTTCCACTGACTTCAGAAGAGGGAAAGCCTTTCTGACAGGTGTCCGGGGAGGGGGGTAGCATACTTGCATAGCTGTTCTGTGTGGTGGGCACGCTTTTTGGTGGTACCTGATCTCTGTGGCTGTTCTGTTTGCCATCTTCTGGATTGCTTTGGTCTTCTTCCAAGGGGAGGCCTCCCCTAGGCTTGTCTAGGTGGGAAGGGCTAAGGTTTAGAGGGGGTAGTTTCTATAGTACCTCATGGGTGGGGAAAAGTAGAATCCCTTAATTGTTTTAATTGATTTGACTTTTTTGTCTAGTTTTCAGAGCCTAGTTCAGCTGGAGGTCTGAAGTGGAATTCTTTGTCTAGTGAGGCATCCAATAACTGCTTTTACTTGGTCTGACAGTGGCTGGGTACTGAGCCATGCACATGTCTGTGGATAACTGAAGCTGTGGCAGCTGCTTTTCAAGAGGTATCTAAGGCATCACAGCTGCATTTCAAGGAGTGAATGGCTATCTGTACAGCTTGTCTAGATGTATCCAGCACCTCCTTGTACAAGGCTCTGTCTGCCATGGAATCAAACTTTGCTATCATTTTATCTTGAAGTGATTCTCAGTATTTTATCGTATGGGATTGACAATTTAAAGCCCTCATGACTAGGTTTGCAGAGTTAGAACGTTTCTTGCCAAACCTGTTTAGCATTCTGTCCAGTAGTCTGCTTTCCCTATCATTGGAAAAGGGATGCCTGGGAGGTCCTTTGGGAATCCGTTTAGCAGACTCAGCAGAGACCACAAAGAGATCAACTTTAGAATTTTTGTACAGATGCTTGTGTGAGTCAAACACTCTGTAAAATATATCTGGTTTCCTAAGTGCAGGTGGTAAGGACTCAGGGTGTAGGGCTACATCTTCAAAAACATCATCTAGTACATTGTGGACTGGAGAAATAGCCAATGGTCTAGAAGAAGGTAAGCTTAACAGCTTCCTGTAATGTGTCTGTGCTCAGCAGAACTGCTTACTCTCCCAGTGAAACCTACTCTCATTTTGTGCAATGTGTCAGTGAAGGAAAGGCCTTTGGGTGGGGAACCTGAAGAGACAATATCATCAGAGTCTGGGTCAGGGTAGACTTGAGTTTGTAAATGACACAAATAAGAGAGGTCTTCCTCATCTTCGGAGGATGAGGAGTCATTTTCTTCTTGGAAAGCTATATCCCCAGTTCTTTTAGTCGGCATCAGAGAAGCCTCATAAGAGAGTTTTGAAGGTTCTACGGATTTAATGAAAGTCATGAATTCCTGTGCTATCTAGATCAGATCATGGACTTTGGTCTGATATGTGGGGGTCAATGACAAAGGAGAGGCCAGGGTGGTAGCGTGTTTTGGTTTGACAAAAGTTTCACAGGCTTGGCCGAAGGATGTGGTCGTCCAATCGCAACCTCAGTAGGAATGTCGGAAATTGGGGGAGACATGAGGTCTTCCTGTAGAACCACTTAATGGATGCCAGAAGCTGATGCCTGCATAGTGATGTCAGACCCAACTGATGTGTGAGTGGTGGTGATAGTCATGGGTAGGCCGGGGACTGTGGCAGGCTCCAGAGAGACCATGCCAGAGGGTTCTGGCCTAGCAGTCCCCTTTCCTGGATGCTGTGAAGGTACCTCACCAAGGACTTCAGTCAAGTTAGGAAAAAGGTTCATAGGGAATGTTAGGCTAACTGCCCTGAAGGGCCATTTTAAGCCTAGCCAGTACCCCATGGTCAGAACTAAACCCTGTAATTATGCTTATGAAGTAAAGACCTTAATGATTATACCAAACCCACCCCACTTAGAGGTTAATGCAGTAATTTTTTCCTGCAGTCTCTGGATCCCTAGGTTTTTTTATATTTTCTGCTTTTTAGGGATCACACCAGTGCCTGTTGGAGCAATTGCAGGACCTGCATAAGTTAAAGGCTGTGACACTACCAAAGAAGCAGAAGACAAGGACTTCATATGAGCTGTGAGTATCTCAGCCGTGTGTTTAAGGGTTCTGCATGAAAATTAACATAACCAGAGCAGTTCGAGACATTGTACTGAGGCCCAAACAAAATAAGTGAAAATCTTTATGGAAGATTTGTTTCCCATAGGCAAACAGTCGTTAAGTTTTCAAACATTAATTAGAGAAGTAATTTCCCAAATAGGCCTTTAATCTGTCTGGAAGCAGTCAGATTTTGGAAACACAAGCCAACTGACTTGCCGTGAGCCTGTAAAACACACAAGCGCATTGGGCTGCATGGCTAGAAAGAACTAAAGATTGCACTGACAGATGCCCTTCCTATACCCTGAAGTCAGAACATCTGTCGGCTAGGAATGATGGAATGACTCTTGTAATTGGGCTGGTCACAGGCTTCAGCATGGCAGAAAGTCCCAAGGATTAGTACTGCAACAATGGCTACGAAGAACATCAAATTAAACAGTCTGTGTATGCCATCTGGTTATGCTGTTGTGTCATGGTTTTCAAGGTATTTCACTTTGCCATAATGTGTTCTCACTTCCTCATCAGCCTGACTTGTATAAGGATTGCATCAGAAAGTAACTGAACATCTGCGATCCGGGCTGTTTGCTCTTTTGAGGGATTTTGTTGTTATGTGGTTGATGCTGGTGCCATTGCTTTTAATCATACAGTTAGATTTTACACAAATCCACTTTATAGTAATAAAATAAACAAAAGCCCAGATGTTCTAAGGACATGTTTTGCAGTAATCTTACACTAAAGCTAAAGAGAGTGTCAAGGAAAGTAAGGAGGAGCATCACAAAGCAAATACGCCACCGCAAACAATAATTAATTAATTAATTGTATCGATACAACTCAATTTAAACATCTGCTTAAGGAACACCTCCTCAACAAACGGATGTGTTCCTGCACAAACGCAGGCTGAATATACTACGTCTCTCGTATAGCTCTACCAGGTCATACTATCTTACTTCATCTCGCTTCCAGCTTTCTGTCCCCTCCCTCTAATTACTAACACGAATTGACAACAAAAGTCCTGTCCCCCCCTTCTCACTTTCTTACATATCTTGCTGTTTACCACTTCTGGGTCTAAGCACCAATCTTTTTACTCCTTACAATTATTTATTTATTTTATTTGCAGTTTGTTAACCGGGAAAGTCCACTGGGCCGAGATGAGCCCTTTTTCAATGGAGGCCTGGGGAGAAATGCTCCATGTACATACATACAAAACAAAATCAGCAAAAATTAATACAGGATAAGCAACAGCAAAAATTAACACAAGTTATTACAAAATTTTACACAGCATAAAAATTAATAGAAATGTATTGTAGTATGCCATAATTATAGACTTTGAACCATCATGAGATAAAACGCATTCTGTTTTAACTGAGAAGCAAATGCCTACACCATTTAAAGTGTAAAAGGGAGTAGTAAGAGAAGACGAAGGAGGAAAACAGGACAGCTAGTGTCAGGTAGCGTTTTGAGAGAGAAGGCTGAAGGCGGTGGGAGTAATAGGGTGGAGGTTAGAAGGGCTGAGAGAAGGAACACTCCCAGGTAGAACAGAGCTAGGAATGGAGTAAAGTCTTAAAAGTGGAGAGGTTCTGGGTAGTTCGGATATAGGGAGGAAGTGAGTTCCATTTTTGTGCTAAGGAGAATAACAACAGAAGTTGTAATGGTTTATACACTTCAAGGAGGTTCTGGTTATTAGATGTGAGAAATCGGTCAAGAAGATGCATTGTAAGGGTGGAGGATAGGGAGGGGGCATTGAGATGACTTGAAGATGAGTTTATGGGCAGTAGAGTGTTGAATGTAAGAGAGACAGTTGGGGAGCTCTAGCCAGTTCAAGGACTATAAGGAGTCACAGTGGTGACAGGAGGATTTGAAGCTGGTAGCAAACTTGGGAGATTTTATTGTAGCAGGATTCCAGTTTAGCTTTAAGGGTGGCTTGAAGATTGGTAAGGATGGGTGCCCCATACATGAGAGAGGGGAGGCGGTAAGTGGTAGTGAAAGTAAGCTTAGTTGAAGAGGTGAAATAGCGATTGTGATGATAAAGCATTCAGAGCTTCTGGTGAGTTTTCTTGATGTTAGTTTGAAGGTGGGTGTCAAACTTTAGTTGCTGATTGATAAGGACACCTAGAAGCTTAGTATGGAGGACTATTTCAATGGGAGTCATATTTTCGCTTACTACCTTGAAGGGGTTTTTCTCTATTTTGGTATTTTTAGATGGGGTAAAGATCGTGGTTTTGGTTTTAGATGCATTGAGAGCTAGGTGAGTGTTTAGCATCCATGCCTCAGTGCTGTTAAAGGTGGCCTGAGTTACTTGCATGAGTCTGGGGAGAGATTCAGCAAAGCAGATGATGGTAGAGTCATCTGCGTATTCGAATACAATGATGAAAGTCATTACTGAAGATGTTAAACAGTAAATGGCACAGAAGAGAACCTTGGGGGATGCCTGTTGGACTATTAAGCTAGGAAGAGGTACAATTATTCCACTTGACGGCCTGTTGTCTATTTCAGAGGTAACTGGAAAACCAATTGATGGAAAAGGAGGAAAGACTAAGGTGAGAGAGCTTGGACAAAAGTAGGCTATGGGAAATGGTATCAAAGGTCTAAGAAAAAAGGGTAGATACAATATTGCCCGAGTTGCGAGTGCAGTTAATATTATCAAGGAAGGATAGAAGGGCTGTGGTGGTACTGTGTCCAGGTCTAAAACCATGCTGTGTTGGGGTCAGGAGATGACTGTCTAAAAGGTAAGGTAGAAGTTGTAGGTGAATACATTTGTCAAGAAGTTTTGAGATGGGGAGAGAATGGCTATGGGGCAGAAATTGGAGATGTCAATGTTGTTGCCTCCTTTGTGTAATGGAATGATGAAGGCTTTTTTCCACAGGAGGGCTATGTAGGATTCTTGGATAGCACGATTAATTAGAATACAGATGGGGAGAGCTATGCCATCAGCTGCTAACTTGAGGAAGTTGGATGGTAAGTTGTCGGGGGCATTACAGCATGGTTTTAATTTTTGGAGGAGTTTTTTTATAGTGTTCACAGGGATGGGTTTAAGGGAGAAGGGGGTGGTATTGGTGGCAAAAGGAGAGGAGTTGTAGGTGAGAGATGTGGTAGGAAGTAATGAGTTCTTAGGGAAAGATGTGAGTTTGGCTACTGAGTCTATGAAGAAGGAGTTAAATTTGGTGGTTATGGTATGATCTGGAGCGCTAGGGTCGGGGCCAGGGTTGTCTTTCTACTGGGACTAAGGAGGGCAGAGATGCTACTCCAAAATTTCTTGGGGTTGGATTTGTGATTATTTTGAAGCTTAGAGTAGTAGGATTTGCGGTGAGAAGCAATATGTGTTTTAACTGTATTACGAAGTTGTTTATAATCAGTAAGGGAGGTGGGTGTTTTGTATTTCTGGTAGAATTTCCATGATTTATCATGGGTATGCATGAGGGTTATTGTTTCTTTGGAAAGCCAGGGGGGGGGGGGGTTGGATTTCACTCTTTAGGTTCTAGGAGAAGCAAAGTTGCTTAGTAGGTTAATGAATGAAGTACTGAAGTAAGTAACAGCATTGTCGAGAGGGAGAGTTTTCAGAGGGTTCCAGTTCATCTGTTTTAAGTAGTCAGAGAAACATTGAGGGTTGAAGTTTGTGAGGGTACGGGTTAAGATATAGTTATGTTGTACGTGTAGGGAGGAAGGAGGGCGAAGTGCAAAGGCAGGAAGGTGACCACTAAGAGCCGAGAAGGATGAGCAAGAAAAGAAACCCTGGAAAAAACTATCAGTGAGAACGGTCACTACTAAGTAGTCAAGGCTGCTGGCACGCCCAAAGTGAGTTTAATACAGGGTTAAGGTTGGGGCTGAATTTTAAGAGGTTATGGCTAGAAATGATGGAGCAACTGCAATTAGGAAGAAATAAATTCACTAAGAAAAATAAACTCGTAGAGAGCTGCAGGGAGCAGGGCAAATAGTGTACAATTGGTTGTTAATGATTGGGGTGTGCTGCCATCTAGTGGCATACCTATGTAAAGATTATATTGAGAAAAGTACTATTAACAAGGGATTAAGAGTTAGGGGTAATAGGCTGCTTTAAAACTGCAAGTGTGCACACCGTGGAAAAAGTAGGCAAATGCAATGGTATGTGGTAAAATCTTGACATAAGGTACTTAACATACACTCAAATGGTCAGTAGAGAGAAGGTAGATTGAGCCAAAGGTGGTTTGATAATACTCTACAAGGAGTATGTTTACTCCCTATGTGAAATCACTGCTTGTATTAGATACGTTACTATCGCTCTATGGTCTAAATAATGCCACTGTCTTATATAGGCTAGAAATCTTTATGCTGTAACTTTTTCCTCTGCTTATGTTAAAATACTGCAGTTACTTGGAATGTTACTGTTTTAAATATGGTTATGTTACTATTATATATGGTTATTTGTAAATTTATTTTTGGAGCGTTTCTCCCTGGGCCTCCGCTGAAAATGGGTCTTTTGGCCCAGATGGACCTTCCCAATAAAGAAACGTAAAATAAATAAATAAAATAAAAAGGTTTGGGGGAAGGTAGATGACAAGATGCTACAGGAAATACACCTGCTATAGTGTAGTGTTTAAGGCACTGACCTGCTAGATTTGAGCAGAACCCCCCTTAGCATTCTGTGTGACTCTCAGAAAAACTGTTGTCTAGTAAAGAAACCTGGTCACAGCAGTTCTTAAAATGTTCTGAGATCTTAAAAGCTGCCTTTATGTTTCAATGCAAACTTTTACTCCAGCTGTGATATGTGCAATGCCAGCATCCGAGCCATTGCAATTAGTTTGAATTTCAGTAAGAAATTTTAATTATGGGCTGCTGTTTTTACTTAAAAAAAATGGGTTCCAAAACTGTGTGTATGCTGAGGTGCAGCCAGCTAATTATGCACCTAGTTTTGTCCCCTAATTTGGTGCCCCCCAAAAAAGAACCCCTTTCTTCTTTTATATCACGGCTACAACTAGTCAGTTAAGCAAAATAAAATTATACTTTTAAACTGCAGAAAAAACTGCTACAGTGCTCAATTTTGACCACAAATGCAAAACCAACATTTAAATGCCAGTATGTGCTGAAGCCCAAACAGGATGCACTGACCGCGCTCTCTAGTACTTTGCACATGGGTCAGCTGCCCTCTTCATCCTTCCCTACCTACGCTACCGTGCATATGCAGTTCCCAAATCTTAATGTTGTTACACAAAAAACAAAATTGCCAGCACACTAGACAAGCTTTTTCTTTTGGGCTACTACAGAAATATCTCACTATGTCCCTCAGAGTGCAGCTTGACCTTTAAGCACCATGGCAATTCCCTATTTGTCCCCCCCCCCAAGCCAGGGACAAAAAAAAATAAGGTTCCTCACCTTCACCATACACTGGAAACAACAAGGGGAAAAAATACCTAAATTTCTTTGATCCTATAAACTGTAGCAAAAAGTTATGTTCATTGCTGCAGTGGTGATAACATTTTGGACTTTTATGCAGAAGGTCTCGTTCAACTTCTAGCGTTTTGCAACCTTCTCCCTCTAGGCTGGACCTCACCATCAGCACATTTACGGTATACTGGGAAAGTCCATCAACACCATCTTAACATCTTCCTTGCTTACCAGCCTCCAAGGAACTGTGATAAAGTACATCCTCAAAAACATGTGCCTAAAGGGCATGAGGCTTAGCTCATCAAAGCTTACAGCCTTAGAGTCTTCAAGATGGGGTGCCTAACTGACCCCTAGTCTTGAGTCTAGAGGTTCACATGCAGATCAGTACAGGCTCTGTCCTTACCACCCAAAGTAGGAGCACAAGGAGAATCAATGCCGCCTCCACCAAAAAGGGCCCACGAGTAGAACTTGTGCCACTTCCTGCATCTTCTGTACCGCCCTGAATACAAGAGGGAGTGTAAAAACATGTACAGGTATATGGCTGACCATCTCATTTAGAAAACACCTCTGTAGTCAGTGTTCTGTGCAAAATGTTTGGAGTTGCCAGTTTCCTGCAGAAGCAGAGAGTTCTACTTCAGTCATACCCCTCATGTGGACCAAATCCAGAAATACACTCCCAAAGAGCAGCCTTGATAATCTAATATTAGCCTCCATGGGACAGATTTTCCTAGGACTACAAACAGCCTTGAGTAGAAACCTGTGCCCTCTTCCTGTTTTGGTACTACCTGCCAGAAAAGGTCTTGTAACAGGGTTATGAACAAATGTCTTTGTTCTCCACCTACTGATGGAATCCCTGAAAATCTTGGTGTTTTTGAAGTGAAGTCTGGACCCCTTGGCTATAACTCTTAGTACCAGAGGGTCTTAAGTGATTTTCCTTCCACTCTTTTACAAATAAGTTTAAGCGATCTCCTATTTTTTTGAGTGTGTATGGGTTGGGGGGTGTAGGCTGGGTGGGATATGGAGAAAAGAGATCTGTTGTAGACAAGTAGAGGCAGAGGGAAGCAAACGCTGTCCTACAGGAAGTAGATCAGTAAAAAACACTACACCATAAAAAAACTGTCCTACAGGAAGTAGTTCACTAACAGCTCACAGCCTTAACCTGCTGTGCATCCCAGCATTCCTTCACTTTCTTTTTGGCAGTCTGGTGTATCATATTAACACCAAAAGTTCTGTGTAATGTTCCCCAAAGGATAAAAGGGACAGTTACAGTGCCTATCATTTGGTCTCTCGGATGCAGATTCTAATGAATGACCACAATGAAGCTACTCGCTGAAGACATAAACTCAAGTCGGTGTCTATCATTTTATTTATTTTACATTTGTTTACTGGGAAAGTCCGACTGGACACAGGTCCCTTTTCAGTGGCGGTCCAGGGAGAAAATCTCCAAGACTAACAAATACATACAATAGAAAAACAAATGCATACATATGAGAATCAAAATAAACACAGGACAGTGTCTTATAAGTAGAGTAAAACAGTAACTTACATAAAAAATGGTTGTTTACAGTTGTTATTTATATCCAGAAAATTATGTACAGTTAAAAGTGAAACTACCAACAGTGGTAGAACATGATCGTAGATTAAGAGAAGTGAATAACAGAGGATTAAAAAGGAGGATTAAGCTATCTAAGGGAGTTGCAGGTGCAGAGCCAGGTGTTAGTAAGGTGCGTCTTTAGAAGTTTTTTAAATTGAAGTGTTGAGGACTTAGTGACTAATGAGTTTGGTAGATTATTCCAGTGTTTGGAGGTGTAGTTGGAAAAAAGTGATTCTCCTGCTGAAATGTTAGCTTTGGTGATGTGTAGAAGTTGTCTGTTACTGGAGCGAAGGGGTCTTGAGGAGGAATAAGGCTGTTTGACATCTTTGGATCCCACCCAACCTCATACATTTAAATTGGGGGGGTTATGTAAATGGTCACAATGTTGTTTTTGTCAAATGAGTCAAGGAGGGAAACACCTCATCACCCGAGGATGGTATGCACACTTCCTTCTAAGTATACAACAAGGTACAGTTGTGTAGGAACTTACCAAAAAATGTAGATGCTTGAATGCATTCACTGTTGTAGCACTGACATCTTGGGATTCCTATCTGTAGAATCTGGACAGCCAACACAAACACCAAAGCTTTCACCCCATCCCCCCACCTGACAATCTCTTTCCCATACCAACATCAAGGTATTGATGGTATAAAAGCATGTTGGATGATGTCATCTTCAGTTCCTTCTTGCAGTAGTAGGTTCAACAACTGCTCCTAGGAGCCAGAGCAGAACCCACGCCAAGGATGACCCATCCCAGGTAGAAGCAAATAATCAAAAGGAGCCCCCTCCCCAAGCCTGTACATGCAAGCTAATGCTTTTCTCTTGGAAGGGGAATACCTGGCCATGATGTAACAGGGACAATGGCAATGTATACCAGGAGCTCATCTTAATCCACAGAGAGGGTGGATGGTCTACAGTGCAGGCAGGAGACACAAAAGCCCTGCAAGATGGATGTGGCAAAACCTAACCTGGCACTGGAAAATGCTGGCTAAATTGTAATTCATGGGAAAAATGTGGACAAATGATCCTGTCGCTGCTCCCTTTGGTATGGACCTCACTACACCATAAAAAAACTTGAAAGGCCCCAGAGGTTCCTAACAAAAATCTCTGGTCTCAAAAACCTTAGCTACCACAGCAGGCCAGAAGCCTTGTCCCTGTATTCAGCGTAATCCATTTACCAGTGGGGTAATTTGTGCCTTCCTAACTGTGCCATTACAGATTCAGCTATCCTTTCCTTGGCCTCCTTTTTTCAGTAAATCAAACAGTGTAGCTAACACTACATCCAGAGATCTCTACCCTCACCAAACAAATAAAACATTCCAAAGACATGCATCTGGAGTGTTTCTCCCTGGGCCTCCACTGAAAATGGGCTCAGTCCCAGTAGGACTTTCCCAGTAAACAAATGCTAAATAAATAAACATCAAAAACAAGGTATTGGACCCAATGGCACGAGAAGGCTCAATGAAGCTAAACACTGCAACCTCAAATTTAGCTTAAGTTTGAGGCTGAAGTGCCTGTCTTCATTGAACCTTCTCATGCCATTGGGTCAAATACCTTGCTTTTGTTGGTTTGGATTGGTATTGGGTCATTTTATTAGTTAAATAAATAAACATGTTGTAGGGACAGGTATATGATCCAGCATCTTCCCCTTCTCTGGAACAGACTTTGTTTACACAGAGTGCCTCATTATCGTAAGTCAAATGAAACCAGGACTAGTGAATGGGTTCCCCACAAATTCACTCCAGGACTAACTGGCCTCACCCTCCTTAACACTGGAGGTAAAACCTGAGAGCGAATACATGACAAGGCATACCCAAACATTAGACGGATTTAGCCTTGTACATTCTATGAGCCTGCCCCATGATGATTCCAGAATGTCCTCTGAGTTGCAACAAAAGGCTATGCAAGGAGCTATCCATTTGGAAACGGTTTTTAAATGAAAAGTTTTCCTTATCTTTGCTTTGCAAGCATTATAAAGAGTTGAGCAGACTGTGTGAGGTGTTTTTGTCTTGTGCAAGTAGAATCACATCAGCCTGTGTATATCTAGGGAATGCAAGATGCTTTACCATTTTTCCTTTGGGAGGGGAACAACACTGGTAAATAAACGGCTTGATTTAATGACAGTTCAGTAACCACTTTTGTCATGAAGGAAGGGATGATATGTAGGGTGAACTTGTCTTTGTGGAACACTAGTAAGGGTTCCCTGCACATGAACGCTTGCAATTCAGTGATTCATCTGGCTGAGGTCAAGGCTACTAAAAAGGTAGTCTTCTAAGACAAAACCATGATGGGGTGGAAGCAGATGGATCAAAAGGAGGGAGAGTATTTTTTTTTTCTAAAATTAAACTACAGTCCCATCCATGGTGAAGAAATTCCTTTTTTTTTGGTAGATCTCAGATGCAAACCACCTTTCAGGAACAGTTTTGTGATGGTTGGAGGTGGGGTTCTAGAGGTGGACAGTGGGATTCTAGATGTGGACAGGTACAGCTTGCTGAAGCGTGTACCTTTGGTGAGGTATTAGCGCTGTTTTAAATAGGTCTAACAGGCAGGTGAGGACTGGAAACACCTGTGTTGTAAGCAGGTCCACACCTCTGCCTCAGCACCAATGGGATAACCTTTTCTGTTCTGCTTTATAAGATAGTCTTGTGCTGGGGGTTCCTGGCCTATTCTTCAGATGTGAAGCACATCTTCAAAAAACATGTACATGGAAGGGGTGATTGCTAAATCATACACACCGTCAAGTGTTAGTGTCAGAACATGTGGGTAAAGGGATGAGCCCTGTTCTGGGTTAGTAAATCTACATGCGGAGGTACATAAAAGGCTCTTCCTTTGCTAATAACAGCAGAAGGGAGAACCAATGCTGCCTCAGCCAGAACAGCACCAACAACAGCATTTCTGACTTATCCTACCAGATCTTTTCTAACACCATGGGGATTAAGAAAATAGGAAGGGAAAGTGGTTTACTATCATATTCTTGAAAATGTTTCCATTGAATGACCATAATGTCAATGGACAATATCAATTTCCAACTCATCAAAAAAGCAGAATGTCGGAAATGGCATACCCAAACTTCCTGGTTTGACGAATTTGACATAGCAGAAGGTGATGTCAGTCACCCATGCTATATACATTAACATAACATTACACTCAATGGTTAACTATGTTGAAGGGGGCTACGCCCCCCTGCACCCATGTGGAGGGCTGCATCCCACACCCCCTGCATATTAAACATACCAACTCTGAGATCACACTACAGTGAGGAAATGGGCTAATTCTCTGTTCCTCACTGAACGGCGCCCTCCCTGCACAATGTCGAACTCAAAATATCGACGTACGCTACCTGTTTGCTGAGTGTAGTCAATCGTTTTTGGTTCGACATTATGCCGACTTGGAAACTGCAAGTCAACCATATACCGGTCAACCAATGCAGTTTCCAAGTTTTGATAGTAAACCAGGGAAAGTATACATATACAGACCTGCCCAGGGAGTGCATTAGAGAAGGCATTTAATACTTAGGCCTCTCTTGTGGGTATCCTGATGAAATATTTGCTCAATTTTCTGTTTTCTAAAGAAATACGTCTATTTTTTGCACAATATACTTAGAGATTAAATCCAAGAACACTTCCATTTTTAACATCCATTCACTGGGGTCTAGACTTGCTCTGCTTACAGAGTCTCCCATATTGTTATTATGAGAAGGAATGTACTATGTGCTTGGGGTTAGACCTGCCTCCTGCACTGGGGGGCTCACACCTGCATCCTGTGCCAGGGGTTAGACCTGCGTCCTGTGCCAGGGGGTGTCAGAGCTGCCTCCTGTGCTGGGGGGCTCAGACTTGCGTCCTGTGACAGGAGGTCAGAGCTGCCTCTTATGCCAGCTCTCACACCTGCAAGGCTGGCCTGAACAGTAGATAGGACAGCGCTTCCAATTTGTTTACAAACTGCATTACTGTTTTACTGTCTGTCAAGATTTGTAGTGTTCTCAGCTGCCAAATGTGACTGAATGCACTGATGGCCAGAATAACCATTATCACCCTTCTGATGTTTACATGCTTTGTACTGAAGTCTTTAGCCCAAGTCCCGTGTGCTCTCAGTTCCCCCATGTGGACTCCCAATGTAGAGTCCAAGCAGTCTTTTGTGAGAATCTCAGTCTCTGGCTTCACTATGTATGGCACTTCCAGATTTACACAGATCTTCTCTACCCACATGAATCCTTTCTTGATGCAGGGTAACAGGGAAATGTAAGGAATGTCCATATACTGGCACCATCTGTTTCTGAAAAAACACTACAGTTTTCATGAGAAGCCTTGCCAGGAAAACCATCAGTATGTAGAAGGCCACATACCCCAAGACCCTTGAGTAATTCTCTGTATGTAATATGGCTGGCTGCAATTTGCAATCTTGTTGAAATGTAGGGTCTGTGGACAGGAAAGATTTTTGCTGTGTTCAGAAAAGGCCTCAAAAGGCGACTTGTCTTGGTGGCGTTAACTGAGACCACTTGAGATTCAAGGACAGTCCTATGTCCTGGAAACAGGTCAGTGACCGTTACAGCCCTTTCTATCTTTCGCAGAGAAGGGGCACAGGTAAAGCAATCATCCAAGTAAGGATAATTGTGAATACCCATTGTCCTGCAAACAGCACTGATTGGAGCCAGGCAAATAGCAAATACCCTGGGTGGGGGGGTAGCATACAAGGCAAAGGTAATTTGCCTGACATATACAGGTCAATAACTGGCTCAGTTTTTCTTGTCATTCAAAGGCGATCCAGTTCCTGTCAGCCTAGGAAGCCATGATCTACAAACCTCTCTGCTCTGCCAGAGACAGTTAGCACCTGGCACCCCTAGGCTTTCGGCTGCTGGCAAAGGCTCTTGCCCCTCCCATAGTGCCTTTTTCATGCAAGAGTTCGAAAACAACATTACCAATGTGAAATTAACCAATCAGAACAAAATAAGGGTCATGATGCAATACGCTAGGTGCTTAAGCCAAAAACTGCTCTCCCTGGCAGCACTTCTATCACTAGAAAATATAGATGTCTGTGCAGCCACAGAAACCTGGTTTAAGGCCTCAGAGTGTACCTCAGCCTTGGAAGGCTACAATGCCTTTCACACCTTTAGACCACAAAATGAACATGTGAAAAACAAAGGAGGCGTTGTTTCAATCTATATTAGAGATACATTCATGTCCCATATAGTTAGATTGGACAACTCCATGGAGTTACTCCAGGTCCAGGTTATGGTGGGTAAGACCCCCATGCAAGTCTTAGCCAATTACAGATCCCTCTCCATGGGTCACAACACCCAAAAAGCCTACTTAACCAAACTGAAAACAATCTGAATTTTACTGAACACACTAGGTATGGGGGATTTCAATTATCCCACCATCGACTTTTGAAGAAACAGTCCCTTCAATACACTTGAATTATCACACTATTACCAAGCAATCCCATGCAACTAAATACCAGTAATAAGTGTTGCCACCATGATCACAGATAATGAGTTAGACAGTTACAGGCAGATTATCACGTAATTTATTACTTTAAAGTGAAGAGAGAGAGAGAGCATCAAAGGGGAGGCATGCATTAAACAAGAAGAAGCTGCTAAACCAAAGCCATGAGGAAGAATGTGAAGAGTCACACATGCCTGCTTTTACAACAAAGCCATGACAAAGCCATGACCTGGGAATGTTGGGCAGTGCTCACATCCCTTTGCTTGTAAAACAAAGCCATGACCTGGGAATGTTGGGCAGTGCTCACATCCCTTTGCTTGTAAAACAAAGCCATGACCTGGGAATGTTGGGCAGTGCTCACATCCCTTTGCTTGGAATTGTACTGCTTTCACATGACAATGATGACTGAAATACCTTGTGCTGTCGTAGCAGGAAGGGCAGGAGCATTAGCATTCCCCCATCGTGAACAATCCACCACACGTCAATGGTACCTTCTGTGAATTGCTCCTTGTTGGCAGGGAAGAAGGCAATGTTCTTGGCTACAAGTAATGCCAGGTGGGCTGCAGTGGTCACTCTTACAGTTCCTGAAACATACAAGCAAATGGACTTTAATTAATCAATAATTTTTCTATGCATTACAGGAAATACCTGTTACTATTATGTAGTCGGCAAGGTAATAAACAGCAACTGAGTGACATACTGAAGCCTTAAGTTTAAAGCTTGCCACCTATATCTGCACAATATGTAACCCTGAATAACCCACTAAACAGCTCCTATATCACCTACCAAAACAACTTCTTCACAGTAAGCATGATGGAATTACCAAAAAAATAAAATATTATAGTATTTAAAATACTGACAAATTAAAAAAATCTCTACCATCAAAAGAACTGTTAAAACATCTGTTTCTCTAATTTTCAGTGGGTTAACATAGAGACATAAAGAGATAACGCCTTTCTTAACTGAGAGAACATGTAATTAAATTACAATAATCATGGTATTCTACATTGTATGTAAGTCACCAAACAACTGTGAGGTGCTCACAGTGACAATAAACTTATGACAGTGACTCTGTCAACTGCTATTTGGGGTTATGATAACACTTGTGGCCTCGAATCAACATCAACTGTCATCCATGTGTATGCATAAAGTCGGAGATCCCCAACACAGCCTTCATTTTAACCTCTCCTCTCCACAGCTGTCAGTTGTTTTTCCTGGAGAAAGCTTTCAAGCAGTGTTTATCCTAAAATAATTCATCTTAGACTCAAAACAATAATCTCAATAAAGAATGATCGGGGTAATTCAAGTTCTCAAATACAACATGGAAACTAAATCTAGGAAATGGTAAGGAGGGGTGAAATTAGATGGACTTGATGTTAAGAACAGTTCTTGAACAGCTAGGACTACATTACCTCACTTCAAGGAGGCTTGTATGCCACGTACTAAAGGAAGCAACTGCAATCAAAAAAATATAGAATTATGGATCCAAAAGCAAAAGTATTACCTCTAAGAAAGGACTCACTGCATTTAAACTTAAACTAGTGCAGTTCCTGGAGGCAGCCTGGCATACACACTGCAAAAGCTGATACAACCCCAGACCTAGTCATAAACAAATCACAGCTGTGACACAAAATGGTACAGTCCATGTGACATTGCCAGCCCAGCTATCTGGAATTTTGTTGACAATCATATGTAATTTCTGAATATTGATATGATTTATACAGAACTGTATGTTATGTACTGGGCTTCAAGAATGTGGCCATAGCGTACCCTACTGGAAAAGAAAAGAAATGTGTCTAAACTATATACTATGCAAATGTATGTTTTAATAGTAGAATCTGGAACATACAGAGTTAACTTGCAAAACTTCAAGAAAATAAGTTGAAATTGTTTTACGATTGTGTTATCTCAGTTACAGTGCAGCAAGCAGACACAATCTCTACAGCTAGAGGTTTTCCTATTGTCTTGAAACAGAAATAATTACTAGGTTTAAAATGTTAAAGTGTTTGTTTTACAACTTCCAGTTCTAGGCAAACATCTGAGAGATGTGTATTTCTGACACAGACATGTTAAAATTCTTAGCTTCTGTTAGCCTGGGAACTGAAGGTGGGTGACAGAGTGATGCCATCCAGGCTAACCCAGTAATACTAAACAACTCTCTCAAAGAAAGACTGGGCATTTTGTATTTGTCTTTGGATCTGACAACATCCACTTATCTACATTTGCCTTGCTAACAGTAAGTAACTAGGGAAAAGTAATTTCTTTTAGACATAGATAGGAATATAGTAAAGATTAGTTTAGATGTTTTCTGTATTTACTTGAGACTGTCCTGCAATGTTGTTTTAAAATATTTTGTGTGATTCTGAACTCTGTAGTTACTGTGTTGTTTGAGTATTGTCTTGCTCTATTATTATTTGTTATTAAGTATATTTAAACCTTTTAATTGTAACTGGTTTGTTTAGAGATATTTAAGCTCTTAGACTGCTTACATATGTACTTGGTGACACAGTATAGGCCACTCCATAGCCTTGTTCTTAGTCACACTTACCATTTGGATTAATAGTAACATTACACAGTAAGATTGGACACCCTTTGCTAAGGGTCTTATAGTAGGTGATAAGTAGTGGTTGGTGGCAGTGATAACTACATTACAGTCTGGCCAGAAGGGGGGCATAGCTAGTAAACCTGTGTCAGCCTTCCCCAGGAGTGTCTGTGTGTATATAAATCAAATCTCAAAGTGTGTGTGTGTGTGTGTGTGTGTGTGTGTGTGTGTGTGTGTGTGTGTGTCTGTCAGCTACTTGGGCAGGGACACGAAGTACTGTTTGGACAGATAGGGTGCTGGAGGTTTTGGCTTGACCACTCAGCTGATTTCTTAACCCTGTAGCTGTCACAGTGGGGAGTCTTATTGGGGATCTGCAGAAAGAGGCAGAAACCAGCCCCAGACTGACCTCTGTGTGCACTTAAGGGAAATTGTATTTTACTGTGTGTATATGTGTCATCCTCCCATTGTGTACGTTCCTCACTGCTGCCAGTGGTGAGGACTGAGGCTCCTTGATTACTGGGCCAGTGCAGGGGCGACACAATCTACTTATCCATTTTTCAAACATCCTGCTTTCACATCTTTCTTGATCCTCATATCTTTTGGGCTACCACAGGAATGACTGACAACCTTTACAGAAAGCTTTAACTCTATCTAGATAAAAGTAAAGTTGCAAAGCCAGCTTGCGATGCAGAAAGATGATCTCTGACTACAACAGCAGAAACGCAACTTTGATTAGCACAGCCAGAAATTGGAGGAAACAGCTGGGGGGATGGCAGTATGTGGCCAAGTTCAGAGGGGGACTGGCTGAGCTGTTATGTCATCTGCAGGACTACAGACAGTAGTGTAGTACAGCAAGGGGTACCCAAGGTTGGGCGGGTGACCAGCCAAACAATGGTCTGAGCTGTAGTTGGAGACTACTCTGTGTGTGTGTGTGTGTGTGTGTGTGTGTGTGTGTGTGTGTGTGTGTGTACTCAGAATACAGAGATCAGTGGGTCAGCACTGAAGCTCCACCTTGGAGGGGAGTATATTCGACAACTACTGTCGGAGTTCAAAACTAAGGAGCCAAAATCATGGCTCCACCACAGGATAGCTCAACGCCCAGCCCTTATCTCTATCCAATCGCCATCAATTATGTGAAGAATGCAGAATTATAAATGGCCCAATTGGAGTGGGCTTGCTAGACACTGGGGTATCATGGATAAAAACAATCAGAAAAAAACACTGCCATCTATGGTTATTTAAAATCTGAGGGAAACATTCCCATTTTAGGTTATTTAGTTCCAGTAGGATGACTGGATTTCTTTAAGTTATCAGAGTGGGTTTGACTCATAGTAACAGCTTGTCTTTTTGAAGGAAAACACAAGGGTTTGTAGATGTTAACTGACAACTAACATTAATGGAATTTCACACCTCTCGACATCTCATGTGATTCTGGTGGGACAGCTTTTGCCACGGCTATTTTACTGAAAATGTAGTTATGACTTCTGCCTTTAAAAACTGAAATATCTTGAGAACTGTTAAATATGAAATTAAACACACAGCCATCCTCACAATGGTTACAATATATATATTTCTTTTTCTTTTGCTTTGTATCTTTATTTATTGAAAATTTAACAAGATATTTTATAATATCATTACTGTGGTGAACAAGTCAACAACATATACATTTTAAGAATAAAACTGCATTTGCATACTATTCAGCCAAAAAATGTTCATATTGTGTGACATGTACTTTTCACGTTAACCAATAACTATACATACATCGCTCAAATTTCTCAATGACAAAAACATTTTCTATGTTAACGTAGTATTTTGAACTTACACTGTCTTGGAGAGATTACTATGAATATGACAGAAAAACAGAGAGGATATACAGTTATTCTTTTATAAATTTTCCCAGTAGCTCAGATACTTTAGGCTAGCATTTACAATTAATAGGTTAGTGCTGGATCTTAACTTAAATCCTTTTCTTTGTTTTGCACATGTTTTATGGACAGCAGAAATTCTGAAAGGGCAGGAGGAAATTTCTGGGACCTTCTTCTTATAACTGATTCACTTGCTATAGCTAACATAATCCACATTGGAGAATAGTGACTCTCTTCAATACTCGGTAGCGTATTATTACTGTACAATACTATATTTTGGTTCAACAAAACTTGTCAGACTACAAAGCTTAACCAAAATACTGAATGTTTGATCAGCAATCCTTAATATTAAGCGGACATAAAGGATGTTATTTCTTGTCAGCCTTGTCTAAGGACGTGCACATTCAATTACGCAAATTTGTTGACTTAGCTATTTTATTTAGTTTGGGGTAAAAAAATAGCTTTAAGCAATACTTTCCAGGTACAGATTTTCCAAAAAGGGGAACTAGCTGTGCTTGCTACTGACTGAACTGATAACCAATGTCTGACTCAAAAACTGTTTTACAAGTCTCTTGAAAAATAAACTACCAAATTTCTCATTTATTTCAAGCCTATATTCTATTAACATTGCATATACATCAGATGCAACTGAATTACTAATTTTGTTAGTGTATACAATATTACAGATGCAATCTTATATACTAGGGACAACTTCTATCTCAAACTGAGCAAATTCTTCCATTTTCTTTTGTATGAATAATCTGGTCCCTCAAATATCTAATCAATTTCCTTGTATTTTTTTATAGTCTGCATTCATCTAATATAGTGTTAGCTGTCTTACGATTTGATCTAGAGCAAAATAAATAAATAAATAAATAAATAAATAAATAAATAAATTATACTAGCCAATAAGGTTACTGTTCTTCCATTTAGTCGTTTTCCCCAGATCAGTGCCTTCCAAGAACGGGTAATAACGGACAATGTTCTTTCGATACCATTTTCAGTGGCTACAGATTCTGTTATATAGGAGCTTAACTTTTGTAAATATACTTTTTAATTAGCTTTATAAATATTCCAGAAAAGTCAGACTCTCCTCAAACTACAATTAAATATTCCCAATTTAGTCAATTAAAAGCACAACGGACAAACTTGTAGTTGACTCAAACCCACACACCCTTAACTATATATACCAACTCCGAGATTGCACTACAGTGGAGAATAGGGCAAAGTTCTGCAGTTGTCCGTTGTGCTTCGGTCAACTATTTTGTTGCCCTTAGTAAATTCAGTGAATCGCTGAAGCCATTTTCACTGATTATGGGTCGATGAATAGGTGTTTGCCAGAATAACATTTCCGTGACCTAATACAGATCTGGATATAAGAGCCGTACACCTAACAAAGCTTCAAGGCACCAGCCACACAGCCAAACTTTTAGTCAACTCAAGCTGAGGTAACTAAAACGTCACATTTGGGTGTCAAGCTCATCAGTGAAGAAAATCTTTGGATCACAAGATAATGCAGGTTAAAAATAGAAAGATGGTGTTCTAGCTACCAAATCTTAGAAGGAAACTAGATCATTGATCATATGATGCAAAAACAAAATGAAGCTTTAAGAAAGTGGTGTATTTCTTCTATCCTGGCTAAAAAAAATACCCTAGCCAACAAACACCACCAAAACAAATTCTGATGTATGAATGAGGAAGCTTAGCACATGCAATTTGCGTTACGTTGCACAATTATGTTGATACAGAAAGGTAAAAATGGCATGTGTTCTGTAACACAAAATGTTAAAAAACCTCTTGACTGGGAGGACAGTTGTCCAGAGTGAGACCGATAATGCACATTTCCTTGAATCTGCTTCACTACATCTTACAGACAAAGAGAAGCACCTCTCAGCAAAATACAATGTAGCAGGCATACTATGACCACAAACAGTTGGTTATATTTATTCTGTGGGGAACAGAAGGGTCTTTCCTGCATAAGAAGGATTCTGCTCAGATAGGTTTAGGTCAAGAAAGCATTTCAGACAATGGGGTTTCAGCAATCATTCACTAACTCCAATTTCACTGAAAACAATCCTTTTTTCACCAAACATCTTTTTTTTTTTTTGCGCTGGTCATTCTCCAACCATTGACCTGATCTTCCTGGCTGCTCTACTGACCCATTCATTCTCCTAGAAGATGACCCTATGGCTCAATCATTCCCAGGGTTGATAGTGAGTGTGCTATCCTAACTACCCATGTATGGTCATTAGCATACAAAGGGTTGGCATGTGATGGGCCCTTGATAATGCATGCTACAGCTCTGTATGATGTGTTTCTGCTGCCCTTGTACATAAAATTCATCAGAGATTCTACCACATAAAGTGTGTCCAAGAGCACTCGCCCTTGCCATGAGCAGAAACAAATAGGCTTAAACCTTGTAATGCTCCTCCTCTTCCTGCCATATCTAAAAGTTGCCTGGACACTGACCAAACCTGAGTCACCTGGGTTATAATCAGGGTTTTATCACCTGGGTGATGATCAGGGCTTTATCACCTGGGTCATGATTGGGGCTTTATCACCTGGGTCATGATCAGGGCTTTGTCACCTGTGTGATGATCAGGGCTTTATCACCTGGGTGATGATCAGGGCTTTATCACCTGGGTCATGATCAGGGCTTTATCACCTGGGTCATGATCAGGGCTTTATCACCTGGGTCATGGATCAGGGCTTTCTCCCTCCACACTCACAAAGCTAGCTATTTTTACCAGCTCTGACTTCAGTCAACCAATTATATCCCTAACTTGAGCTTCATATGTCGTTTGTTGCCAGTTTTTTGTCTATTTCTTTTACTTCTATTATACCCAGGGACAGAATTAGAAACTGACCTCAGTTAGCCGAAGAACTAAGTCTAAAGACTTGACAATGTTGGAATGCATCAAGTTTCAGATCCTCAAAGCCAGGTATGTATATGTCTGTTCTGTGGGACTGTGACAGAAAGAGACAGAATCATGCCTGTCTGGGTCATCATGGTGCTCTTAAAGTCAATGCTGCTCACCTTCAGCAAAGGTCTTTCATCAGATTAAGTCAAGGCTGCCGGAAAGCATGGATAAGGAGGACACAACTGGCACATTTCAGCTGTATCCCTGTGACCTGCTTTAAGTGTTTCTAAGGAGCAAAACAGTCAGATTTTTACTTTTCTGTGGGTATGCAAAGTCTTCAGCCTTAAGAAAGGAAAGACAGAACCTTTTCCTTACAATTCACACTTACGTTTCTAAATTGGGGTGATAGTCAAGAATGTCTACCATCAGTTTTGATGTGTGCAGAACCTGAATGGTGGCTTTCAGTTGGCTTCCCCATTTCAGGGACTGTACCAACATTACAATTGATTTTCAGCACAAGGAAATACCCAAGCTTCTTTAGGAACCAGTGAAAGATGGAAGATGTCAAAAAGACTGACTTGACCAATTACTTGAGTAGCATAGTCTAAGCAGGATAGCCTTGGATATGCACATAGTCTGCAAGCTTGTTTCCAACACAGTCTACATTTAATGCACATACAGGGCCAAGCCTGCAGAGCAGAGAGCCAGCAGGGACCTCATGTCTGCAGGTATGCCCATGAGCTACTGGGGGGGGGGGCATAGATGGGAAAATCCTGGATGGCCTACTGGTTGATGGTTTCTACCTCCCATAATTGGCTTTCACTTAGGTAAGCATTAGAAGGAACAGACACAATCATAAACGGGAAGGTGCTTTTCTTTCTTCAGGTTTACAGTACATGTGGCAACAGTCTTGCCTTCCATGTATGGTATGCAACTGTTCTAAGGAGCTGGACAAATATGAAGGAAAAATAATACTTCTAATACTGGCTACAGTGAATGGTCTGAATTTTAAGTCCTCTTTCACTCCTTTTTTAATATTTAAAATTACTTATTCTCCAAAATGACATTGTGAGGTGGTGCACTCCTCAGGATTACTAATACTGGAGTACGACACTGTGAGGTGGTACAGTCCTGAGGATTACTAATACTGCAGTACAACACTGTGAGGTGGTACAGTCCTGAAGATTACCAATACTGCAGTACAACACTGTGAGGTGGCACACTCCTGAAGATTACGAATACTGCAGTACAACATTGTGAGGTGGTATGCTCCAGACTATTACTATTATTACAGTACAACCTTGTGAGGTGGTATACTCCTGAGGATTACAAATACTTTAGTACTATATTGTGAGGTGGTACACTCCTGAGGATTACTAACACTGCAGTAAGACATTGTGAGATGACACACTCTTGAGGATTGTAAATATTGCAATGTAACATTGTGAGACTGTACACTCCTGATGATTACTAATACTGAAGTACCACATCGTGAGGTGGTATGCTCCTATTACTATTAATGTAGTACAACAATGTGAGGTGGTACACTCCTGATGATTACTAACACTGCAGTACAACATTGTGAGGTGGTATACTCCTATCAGTATTACTGCAGTACAACATTATGAAGAGGTATACTACTGAAAATTACTAATACTGCAATACAACACTGTGAGGTGGTACACTCCTGAGGATTACTAATACTGCAGTAAGACATTGTGAGGTGACACATTCCTGAGGATTACTAATACTGCAGTACTACATTGTGAGGTGGTGCCCTCCTGATGATTACTAACACTGCAGTACATTGTGAGGTGGTATGCTCCTAGCAGTATTACTACAGTACAACATTATGAAGTGGTATACTACTGAGGATTACTAATACTCTGATACAACACTATGAAGTGCTACACTACTGAGGATTACTAATACTGCAGTAAGACATTTTAAGGTGACACATTCCTGAGGATTACTAATACTGCAGTACTACATTGTGAGGTGGTACACTCCTGAGGATTACTGATACTGCAATACAACACTGTGAGGTGGTACACTCCTGAGGATTACTAATACTGCAGTACGAAACTGTGAAGTGGTACACTCCTAAGTACAACTTTGTGAGGCAGCACACTCCTCAGGACTATTAACACTGCAGTACAACACTGTGAGGTCGTCTACTCCTGAGGATTGCTAATACTGCAGCATACCACTGTAAGGTTGTACACTCCTGATGATTACTAATACTGAAGTACCACATTGTGAGGTAGCATGTTGCTATTTCTATTACTGCAGTACAACATTGTGAGGTGGTACACTCCGGATGATTACTAACACTGCAGTAAGACATTGTGGGGTGACACATTCCTGAGGATTACTAATACTGCAATACAACCTTATCAGGTTTTATACTCCTAAGTACTTCTAATACTGCAGTACAACTATGTGAGGTGGTACACCCCTGAGTATTTCTAATACTGCAATACAACTATGTGAGCTGGTGCACTCCCGAAGATTACTAAGACTGCGGTACAATACTGTCAGGTAGTACACGTCTGTGTACGTTTAACACTGCAGTACAACTATGTGAGGTGGTACACTCCTGAGGATTGCTAATACTGTAGTACAACTTTGTGAGGTGGTACACTCCTAAAGATTACTAATACTGCTGTACAACACTGTGAGGTGGTAGACACCTGATGATTACTATTACTGCAGTACAACATTGTGATACGGTACACTCCTGAGGATTACTAATACTGCAGTAAGAGTGTGAGGTGGCACTCTCCTGAAGATTACTAATACTGCAGTACAGCATTGTGAGGTGGTACACTCCTGTTACTATCACTGCAGTATGACACTGTGAGGTGGTATACTCTTGAGGATTACTAACACTGCAGTGAGGTGGTACACTCCTAAGTACATCTTTGTGAAGCAGCACACTCCTCAGGACTGCTAACACTGCAGTACAACACTGTCAGGTCATCCACTCCTGAGGATTACTAACACTGGAGTATGACAGTGGATGTGGGACACCCTCCTTTGGATGAGATGTTAAACCATGGCCCCATCTGCCTTTGCTGACTGTACCTTAGGAACATGTCAATTGTCAAACAGAAGAGGGTATTATTATTACAGCTCACAAAGTACACTTCATTATAAAGAAAAACTAAAATATATAGTTGCAACAAAAAATCCAGACTAACAAAATTACATATATTTAAAGGGGTCTACTTCAAAGGATCAAAATTTCACAACATCGAACCACTGATATGTGCAGCCCAGACGATCGAAGTTGTGAAATATCAAACATTGTGAATGGAGATCGCTGTACAGTGCAGAATGGGAAATTTACTGTTCTCTGCACTGTAATGTAATCTTGGAGTTGGTATATTTAAGTAGCAGGGGTTGTGGGGGTGCAGGGGGCTTGCACCTCTGCAAAAACGTGAACAGACATTTTCATCTGTTTTTTTTTTCTGTTCGATATTTCACAACCTTGATCACCTGGTCTTCAATAATCAGAGGTTCAATGTGAAATTTCAGTCCTGTGAAGTACACCCATTTAAGGCTACAGCAGTGAGAATGTACAGGTAAAGTTATTAATTAAGAGATAACTCTAATTCTATATCTATATTCTTCATAGCAAACTGATGCAACACACTTTTAGTCTTCAATGGACTGTTACTCTCTGTCAAAAATGCAGAGCGAGTTGTTAGTTGATCGATAACTTTTTTCCCCAAAGGAATAAAACTGCCATCATTTTGAAATGCTACAGTGAATAGCCTTCCACTAACAGTTAATGAAAATGAGTTTTTAACAAGGTGCTATATGCCAAATAGAAGGTAGTTATGCTATACAGAATACAAACTCACTGTGTATCACTTCATACCTTAATTCAGGATTACAAGGAGTGAATGGAAAACATAAAATCCCACTGCCTGAAGGACAGCGGCTAATCACTGACCTGACCACTTCAGTTGCACCCAAACCCAAGAGGTCTTTCTACAGGAATTTAGCAGGGAGAAAAGCATTAGTAGTGGCTTGGTATGAATTCCTCTATCAAAATATCCTCAAATCAGAACATGAAGTAAATGAGGGCAATTGGTGGTCTGCTAAACTTTTCAGTACACTCCTTTTACAAGAGTCTTACAGCCTAGATAATGTAGTGCTATAAAACATTTAAAAAATGACTGTTTTGTCTTCATATCTAGTTACAAAAGTTTGTCTGCATGGAATACCTGCACTTTTAGGCAGAAATGTGGTTGCAAGAATGCCATTAATGCAAAGAACAGAACAAGCACAACATAGGTTTATAGGTTGGAACTAGGCTATCAGCCCAAGGGCCTATACAAGCCTAGCCATAACAATTCCCTGGTATTTTCTTCCCTGAACCCCTGTCTAGCAGTGATCCCCAGGGTAAATTTCCTATCTCCCATACAATCATCAAGGTTCCTTTAGAAGAGGGCCAAAGAGGCGCTCTGCTTTTCATGTATGGGCAGTCTATTCCAGAGTCAAAACAGAATTCACAGTGCTAATGACATAACCAAACACAACATCCCAAAACAGAATTCACAGTGCTAATGACATAACCAAACACAACATCCCAAAACAGAATTCACAATGCTAATGACATAACCAAACACAACATCCCAAAACAGAATTCACAGTGCTAATGACATAACCAAACACAACATCCCAAAACAGAATTCACAGTGCTAATGACATAACCAAACACAACATCCCAAAACAGAATTCACAGTGCTAATGACATTTCACTTCATCTAAGGTGCAGTGACCTTAAACTATTTAGATGAGGATGTGAATACATGTGAGAGGATCTGCACTCTGCACAACCCATTGTGTGTTTCCTTTTTGGAGGAGTGGGGTTCAGGATTTGAGGCAGGATTGTTTTGGTATTCTGAACCAGTGTTATACAATTATTTTTTCTAGCTTTGAAAATATCAGTTGCAAATATTCTTTATTTTGTACTTACATGTGTAAATGTCTGAAAACAACCCCAACCTGAATATGTCACAGTGTAATACCCTTGTATGATTTAATTCCTGTATATAATAAGCCTGCTAAAACATTCACATACAGTTGTTTATAAACATACTTTTAGTGCCAAAGCAAGGCACATCAAAACTGCAACACTTAGTGACACTCATGCTATATAAGCACCCTCACCTGCAAGACAACCACTCACAGGAAGCAACAGGCCTGGCTTAGAGGTGAAGCACACAAGTGTCTGCTGAAACTACGAAGCTCATACTCTTTGGAATGGGGGAAACAAACAAAAGTACAAATGCGAAGAGATACATACTAGGTCTAAGGTGATGGTAATTCTGCATATCCCCCCTACTTTGTGGTACAGTAATCTTAGAGTTATTATATACATACCATGAGTGGTCACAGTCACTAACACTGGGAGGTCAAAAAGTGCAACACTGAGTTTCAGAATTGACTGTTTTTATTTGAATTGCCATTTATTTTTCAAATAAATGCTACCAATCCTACATATAACAGATATGTTTGCAGAGCCCTGAAAGAACTAAATTGGCTTCAGCTACTGAACTATTAGATATACTCAACATATCACTGTACATTATCTTATGCATGCGCTATTAAAATGCCCAGCACTAAAAGATACCCTGCAGCACTACTCTCCAGATAGAGGCCATTTGCTCAACCAATAAATTCTCAGAAATCAGGACAAAGTCTAATAACTCGGGGATGACACACTAGACTCCCATTACGTATCTAAACTCTGGAACACCATCCTGACATACCTAAAACAGACTATGAAACTTTCGGCCTCCAAGGCCTTACAAAAACAACACACATGGTCACACATATGCTCCTCTATGGGGTAACTCAATCTCTTTTGTCAGCTCATACCCACTATCCTTTTATAACTTCCATCCCCTTCTGCTTAACAACCACTTCTCAATTGCCTTATCTTAATCCCCCACTTTACTCTTCAGTCTTTCTGACCTTCTCACTTTATCCATCTCTTTCAAATACTCTGCACCACTCTGTTATAACCAGGTTCTATGTTACTCTGTCATAACCAGGTTCTGTGTTACTCTGTTATAACCAGGTTCTATGTTACTCTGTTATAACCAGGTTCTGTGTTACTCTGTTATAACCAGGTTCTGTGTTGCTCTGTAATAACCAGGTTCTATGTTACTCTGTTATAACCAGGTTCTGTGTTACTCTGTTATAACCAGGTTCTGTGTTACTCTGTAATAACCAGGTTCTGTGTAGCTCTGTTATAACCAGGTTCTGTGTAGCTCTGTTATAACCAGGTTCTGTGTTACTGTGTTATAACCAGGTTCTGTGTTACTCTGTCATAACCAGGTTCTATGTTACTCTGTAATAACCAGGTTCTGTGTTAGTATATTTACCATAGTATTCTTACCCCAGCTATCCCTGCCTTATCAGTAATACAATGCCGCTCTCGCTCTTCTGGCTTTAACTTAAATACCTACAGACTAATGTTTCTCACACCTTATCTCGATTTTATTAAGTGCCATCATCTATGCAATATCCTCCTTACCCGTGTCTTATTAGGTATATCCAATGTCTGCTTGTCACATATATTGCACATGAACTGCTGGCATACTAAATGTTTTACATTTGGAATTTCATATCATGTGTAATGTCACCAGAGAACAAATACCCATTTCATCTTTGTAAAGCGTCTTTTAACTTACCAGAGTAATCAAGTGTTTGTACTCAGATGTCTTAAGAGTTATACATGCAATGTACCTTTGTAAATACATTGTTCTGCCATGAGTATCTTAAATACATCTGCTACAACTTTTCTCCCTGGGCCTCTGCTGAAAATGAGCTTTCCCCAGTCAGACTTCCTTCATCCACAAAATATAAATAAATAAATATGTCAGGTTTGAAGGGTTTGGCCTTGCAGTTCTGACAGAAAGCCCTATCTCAGGTGCTAATGTTTACTTGTTAACCAGATAAACCCATTAAGTGACTTACAGGCAATACTGGCTTAACCTGCCCAGAGTAACACAGTATGCAAATTAAAGATTAAAGACATCAAACTAAGGACTACAACATTAAATTCATTAGCAGCTTGTAACCTTACTTCTGTAAACCAAACCACCTTAGTTATCCTTTAAGGTACTTACAGTCTGAGCTACAGAAGAAGTAACTTTAGGCTGCTGAGGACAGTTCTGAACCTATATCTTTTAAGCAACTGCTGCATTATTCCTCCAGGACTAGACAACTTCCTTATGTAGTTTTCAGATTTGCCACAATCTGCTGAGACATTCAGTTATCATATGCCATACCAGCATTAGGTGGGATTTGGAGCCCTTTGACTGCAGATTTTGCCAAAAGTGCCACAGACTACTACAGTGCACCACAGACCTTACCTATGAATGTCTTCCAGGCCCTGGGATCCTCGCTCTGCCTCCAGCCATAGGGCCAGCCCATGACTACGGTGTTGTGCTTCATTCCACCCAGTCCGCAAGACTGGATCAGGTGCGAGATGCCCTCACGAACCTTCGCTGCCACCACTACCTGGCAGAACCCCTTCACCTTCTCTTTGTCCATCAGATGCTTCACAGTCTAGGAACCAAACAAACATGCAGTGAAGACACACCTTAAAAAGACGAGGTTTGCAGCATCAAGTAAAGTCAGTAAATTATGCCCTATAAATTAAATATAAATCAAATTTGTGGATCACAGTTGGGTTGCACGGCTAGGCTTTTAAGGGCCCTAGTAGTCATTAGCCTAGTATACACCTATGAACCTATAAACTCACAATGGTTACTGTTTCACTCACTATGGGTCTCTAGCTAGGACTGGTTGGTAGAAAGGGTTGTTGTTTTGAAGGCAATAGGTGTTATAAAAGAATAGGGGCATCAGTTGGCAAAGGAAAATGGAATTACCCAGGTGAGCAGCATGTGCACACCTGCATTATTTCTTTTCGGTCTCCTCAACGGGAACAGCCAGTTCCACAGGGGATCACTCCTACTTGAAGTCCTGCCCCAAGAGATCTTACTATCATATGTTGTTTCCCCTGTCTCCATTGAAATTCCTAACGGGAACAGCCAGTTCCACAGGGGATCACTCCTACTTGAAGTCCTGCCCCAAGAGATCTTACTATCATATGTTGTTTCCCCTGTCTCCATTGAAATTCCTAACGGGAACAGCCAGTTCCACAGGGGATCACTCCTACTTGAAGTCCTGCCACAAAGAGATCTTATCATATGTTGTTTCCCCTGTCTCCATTGAAATTCCTACTGAAAGAACCACCACCACCTTCTTTCCTTTAATCTTTCCTTCCTTCCCCCACCCCCACATCAGCCTGTCGTTCATCTATCTCGCCACTCCCCTCTCCAGCGTGCGACTTGCTACTTGAAGCATGGTTACCACTGGTACTGCTGGACATTCTGCCCCATAAGCTAGCAAATTAGTCAACTGAACATTTAATCTTAATGGTTTACAATACACAAGAAACAGATGCAAGTTTGCAATCACCTCTGCTGTCCCAGAATGACATCCCTGCAGACTGTCATGTGTAATTCTGATCTGTGTATTGTACATCAGTAAGTCTACCTCTGGGTGATGGTTAGAAATACCTACCAGGCACAATGCCTGCATCGTCAGTAGTCTGCAACTAACCACTTGCAGGCTGTCCTTCAAATACAACTGTGTTTACTCTGATTAAAATAATCTGTAAAAAAAGAACACAAAGGGTTTGAGAACCCAGTAGCACTAAGCACTGAGAATGTAACACAGATGTTAGATATATAATGGCTATGATCTTAACCTGCAAAATAGGTTTCCATAGAATGCACAGATTTACAGACATTCCAAGGCCATTTAGTCTTTTGACCACTTCTGCCTCACTAGTACGCTCACTCTCTCTCTCTCTCCAGCTGCACCTCCTTTCTTCAGAAAGGCAATACCAGTTAATCCTGGAGTAAACTTGTGAATATCCATCCAATCATCCAGGTTATATTTAAAGGAAGATAGTGAGTCACCGTTCTTAACTGCAGAGCAAGTTTAATCCAAAGGCTTGGAAAGCAGTAAGATATAAACCTGTCCATTCACCATGTTTATTTACCTGTTGGTGAAGACCAAGGTCCTTGTTTCTCATTCTGGTGGAGCAACTGGACATCTGCAGATACAGTAGGCCAAGGACAACCAGGTATCTTATGGTACAGTAAGTGAGACAGATTTCCCCTCAAAAGCCTATAAGACACTTAATAAATGGACAGAGCTTCAAAACTCTCTTGACCACACAGGTACTTTAGGCCTACCTTTGAGGTCTTTGTAATTGTTTGACGTTTAGTGAGACACATCCAGAAGGAGGCACTGTACTCAATAATTGGTCTCATTACTGTAAGTATAACAGAGTGATTACCTCTTTAGACCTTAAAGATATTCCTTTTGCAATCAGGTGTGCTAACTAAAGGATTTCCTGACAACCATTGTCATGTGATGATAAAAAAAGAGAGGAATTATCATGTCAAGTTCTTAGGGCCGTGACTACATTTTCATTTTCTAGTGGTGTGTTGTCTATACAGTATGATTGGGCAGGGGAGGCATCTGTCAAAAGTAAGAATACTGGGGCGGGGCCAAGATGGCTAAACGACAACAGCAACTGGTGAAAGTTCTGAGACTGAAAACGTTTCCCTGACAGAAAATGTAATCAAAAAATTAAAACTTGGAGATACTTGTCCGCTAATTTTATTCACTAATACAGAAAAGATTTATAGCTTCAAGTGTTTCAAAAGCTGTAATTTTTCTGTCAGAATTTCAACTGTTTGGTTAAGAGAGCAGAGACTTCAACATGAACCACTCAAGAAAAGGTACTAAAGATTCTTGTGTTACAAAAGACATTCAATCACTGATATCTAACAGACAGGATGTATTACTTAAAAATAGACAAACTAGATAGCAAACTAAAAAGTTCAAAAAAGAAAACAGAAAGAGGATGGAACATTTTGAAATTCTTATGAAACAACAAGGTGCACAAATCAGCAGCATGGAAGAAACTTTGAACGATCACAAAGGAAGAATAACTGAAGGTGAGACTCAGACTAAATTTCTTTTAAAACAAAATAAATGGCTCACATAAAAACTCAATGATTTAGAAAACAGACTGAGACGAAATAACATTAGAATTTATGGAACACCTGAAGAGCATGAGGAAGACAATATAATAAACTTCTTAACTACCAGGCTACATAAACCATTAGATCTACCTGCAACTTTATCTTCTGGAATTGAAAGAGCACACAGTTGCCTGAGTGCAACTTTGAAGAAGGAAAACTCACCACCACATTCAATTATGGTTGAGTTCATGCCTAGCTGAGAAAAATATCAATTACTGAAAGCAGCATAGTCCAGCCCACCTATTAAAATAGGTGAATATGTAATCAGATTGGACATGAGTATTCTACTACAGTAATGAGTAATAAAAATCCTGTTTACCACTGATCAAGGAACTTAAAAAGGACAATATTAAAGCCACTTTGGTGTTTCTTGTAACAATCAAATTATTCCTTTCTGAAGAAACAAGCATATTTAACATGCTGGAGGAGGCATCCACTTTTGTTAACAGCAATAAAATCCTTAATAATATTGAAGAAATTGAGTGGAACAGTATATCCCTGAAGAGACAGAGTACGCTGAATTCCTGGAAAAATGCTTCTAAAACTAAAAAGCCTAAAAACAAATTACTCTTATTCTTTGAGTGTAGGACTATTACCCTCTGAAACAATGGATTTTATTTATTTATTTAAACATTTGTTGACCAGAAAAGACTGACTAGGACAGAGCCTATTTTCAGCGGAGGCCCAGGGGAAAAATGCTCCAAACGCATGTCTTTGGAATGTGGGAAGAAACCGGAGCACCCAGTGGAAACCTACCTAAATGTAAAGAGGACATGCAGACTCAACACAGCAGGCACCCCAGCCAAGAACTAAACCGTAGAACCTCTTGCTGTGAGGCAACAACATAAACTGCTGCACCAGTGTGCCACCCAAGTCCTTTAAGTAAAATACTGGACTTTAAATATATACTTACACATGTTCTGAAGCTTATATTTTAAGTTAAAACATTTTTCAAGATGAGGAATATAATGGATTAGTTTTACTGTTTTATTATATTTAGTGACAGTCTTGCTAAATTTTATTTAACTAAACCTAAAGTGCGTTTCTAAATGTTAAACAAATACTTCCTGTAAGAGAATGTAATTATATTATAAGCAATAGAATTGATAACTTTAAGGCTATATAAGTTAAGAATATTATTTTATCTGATCAGTTTTGCTTAGTATGTGCATTGCTGGGTTAACTGAATGTCAGATCCAAGTAATGTGTTAATCTAAAGTATTAAGGTGCTGGTGATTTTGCTTTCTTTGTTCCTGTATAACACATTCCTTTCACATGTCATTTATGAGCATGCAACACAGAAAACCTGAGAAAAAGGAATGTTCCAGTTGTATCAGAAAACTGGCTTCTTCACACTTTGAGCTGTCCTGAACAAAATCTAGGTCAAAGTTCATCACTGATGCCTGTGGAAGAAGAAAAGAACAATCTTTTTTTTTTTGAAGCATATATGTGAGAGGGTCTTCCCAGACGGCTGCACATTGAGTAACGGCTTAATTTTGGCCCAACCAGTGTGAAAACAGAAACTCAGCAGAGAAGGCCACTAGACTTTTTTGTCTCTAGGTAAATTTCAGTAACTGGCTAATAAGTGCACTGCCTGGGTGCCTGGTAAAAAGAAATAAAGAGGACCTGAAAGAAAATTGGCTACAAAACCTGGGGGGAGGGAGGGGTTACTGAGTGGGAAAAGTTCTGCAGCTCTCCAGCAAAAAGCGGTGATCCTCCCGACATGACTTCCAGTAACCTAGAGGAAAGTACAAGACAACTGCACAAAGACCTGTTTAAAATAAACAAAACACTGATGCATGTCAACTCAAATAACAAAAGGCAGGAAAATGTAAGAAGCAACAGATAATCAGATGAGGTGATAGAACTGCAAACATCAGAGGTCGCTGACTAAATATTAGACTACACAAGAAGAGACATTTCAAAAAATAATAAAATAAGAGGACAAAGTGCTTAGGGAAAGCTTGAGATTTTCAGCTGTACCACAGAAGCTGAAAGGAACAGACTGTTTTAATTTTATGACAGCACAAATAAGGAACTGGACTGGTATTCCACATCAGAAGTTGTTAGCTGAAAGGGCACGTTATGTATATGCTCCAAACCTGGCTATGAGAAAGCAACCTAGACCTTTAATAGTAAAGATGCAATCCTATCATCACAAAGAGTTGATATAAAATGTTGGTGTTGTTTATGTTCTTTATTCACTGAAGAAAGCTTTCATGCCGAAACTGGTTTGAATACATGTTGTGCTTTTGCACACACTTTTGGACTGTGTTCATTAAACTACTTATGTTCCACTTTTGAGTGCTGGCCATCTCTTTTTGTTGGATTTTGTTTGTGTTTTGGGGCACTGCACCTGCTGTGCTTGTGGTGATCACATTCTGAATAAGGCTTATAAAGCCCCTAGGGACAACAGCCTAGTAACCTCTTATGAACCTATGACAGAATAAGAAAATCTGGAAATATCGGGCTTTTCTGGACTTTGTTGGGAGTTGTGGGGGACTCTAAACTATATGCCCTACTTCATGTCATTAATGTACAGAAAAAAATACTTAGAAGATGGGAAGAGGAGGGAGAACGTTAAATGGAAGTAAAACAATTTTTTTCTCAGCAGTACTATTTTAACAGTGTATGCTATAAAGTAAAGTTTTCTCAGTTACTTTTAAGTGCAGTGGGGATACTACTGTAAACAAGTGCTCCTGTTTTTTTTTCCTTCTTCTCTCTTTCTACTTGTTCAGTTTTAAGACATGTAGACACTCGTAAAAAAGAAAAGAAAAAAAATCTGGTTAAAACAGCATGACAAAAGAAACATTCATGGGCTTTTTCTGATTCTTGTATGGGAAATGACTGGATTAAGGCCCTTAGCTTGATCTAGTAACAACTTTTAAGAAAAAGCAAGTAAATAAAAAAATATTGAATATTACAAGCCTTTTTCAAACAAATACATATATGCTTAGTAGCAATTCTGTATCTGGTCCTCCTGTCTCCATGGAGACAAACTGATAAAGAGAAATTGGCTACAAAAAAATGGCTAGGTGATAATGTAATCTGAAAGCATTCAGGTGTTTTCCTGGTTCTATATCATTTCATTGAAGTGACAGTTCAACGAACGGCATTTCATTAGAAATTCCATTCATCAAATTCCACTCATGTGGGGGGCTGTGATCCCAACACCCCCCTCTAATTATATATACCAACTCTGAGATCGCACTACAGTGGGGAAAGGGCAAATTTCCCAATCCTCACTGTACTGCGATCTCAGAATGAACAGTTCGATGAACGGCATGTTCAATGTAACTGCACTAAAAATGCCATTCGCTGAACTGATTTTTCACTGAACTGATAAGGACCTGTATTCCAAGCTGGTACAGCTATACAGATAAGACAAAACCAGACAGCACTTAGTAGAAGCACATGCTGCACCATGCGTATTAGCATGGATAACCTTTCTTTTAGGTTAACTCAAGTCTGTCAGTGTGTCTGTCAGTTTGGGACATTTGCCCCTATTAGGAGGGTAAAACTTCAATATTTGAAGATGTACATAGTTTTGTATGTTAGTATTAAGTTAATATATTTTAGGGGGTATTGAGGTGTGTTTATTTTTTTTGTTTGAGGTTTTTCAATAAAACAAAAAGTTTTGTATATATAGGCTCAAATGGATATGACAAGAGACAACTGTATAAAAATTCAACCTGCCAAACAGCATACGCATGTAACACAAAAGCTGGAACTAGATATTAACAAAAAAGCTGTTAAACATAAAAGGTGGGAAAAATAACTTTTTAAGACAATGATACATTCTGTAATGTCTTTACATGTAAGTGATCTCGCAGATAAATACAAAAAAGAAAGTGTAGTGAACTATATTAAAAAGTGTAGAGTGCAAATAGCTCTGCTACAGAGACACATTTGGAATGAACTGAACATGTGAATTTGATAAAAAAGGTTTTTAGGGTGGTTATTCAGAGGAATATATAGGACAAAGGAAAAGAGGTGTACTTATATTAATTACAAAAGGAGCTCCAGCAGTGACAGAAAAGGATAAAACAGATAATAATGGCAGATTTGTAGTACTAAGGGGTTAGTGGCAAGGGAAGAAGATAACACTGGCAAGTATTTACACTCTAGCTAAAACTGTTATAATGGAGCTTAAGAAAATTCTGGGAGAAATAATTAGCTTTCATCAAGGAATATTACTTACAGGTGGGGACAGGAAGTTGATTTGCAGCAGTGAATATGTGTCTGGGGGGGGAACTGGAACTTGATTTGCAGCACTGAATATGTGTCTTGGGGGGAGCAGAAGGGAAAGTATAATAAAGGAGGATAGACTTTTGAAGAAACCTATGAAAATATTTGGCATGGAAGATGTGAATTCAGTAATAGCTAAGACTGAATTTACATATTATTCCCCAAGATAAAAAAAATGGGCTAGGGTAGACAGAATTTACATTTTGCGGGAACGTACATTTAATTGAAGGTCTTGATATGCACCCAATAACTGTTTCAGATCATGCGCAAATAATAATGAAAATAAAAACACAGGGTAATGAAATAAAAATGAGACACTAGCACTCTCCTCCCACCTATCTATTGAAAAGAGAGGAAGTTGAGGAATGGGTAGTGGAAATTATTCAGAAGTTATTAGAGAAGGCAGAAATTTCTTCTGAAAATATACCTAGGGAGTGAGATAAAATGAAAGTGGAGTTTAAAAAAATATGGTGGAAATAAAATAAAGGTTAACATGGTTAACAAATGTTATAGTACTGCAGAATAGGGGCAATCTCAGAGAACAAGAAGAGGAGAAATTGCAGAATGCCAAACAGAAAATAAATAATGGATTAACTTGATAATATGCATGAATTTAGAAGGATTGCTGTTGAGCAAATGTTTTTAATAACTCTAAAGCACAAAAAACTTTTAACACAATGACTCAGGCAAACAGAAAGGCTTGTCACTAGGCTTAAGAAGGTAACAAGAGATCCTGTAGAGGTATTAGAAATATTTCAGAAATTCTATAAAGTCAGTATAAAGCAGAGAAATACAGAAATCAAGAAAAAGGTACAAATGAAAATGTTATGGAATAATTAAATATGCCAAGGCTAGAGGTAGATGAGGCTCAATTACTAACAGTTAGGATAGGAGGAGATGAGAACAATGGGGATGTATAACCAATCTACAGGAAAGTCACCAGGAATCGATGGTATTCCTGAGGAGGTTTGGAAGCTAAAAGGGAAAATACTGATAAAGATCTGGAAGGTTTTGTTTAACAGTATTTTAAAAGGAGGGGAAGTACCACCATCCTGGAAGAAAGTGGTAACAGCTGTAGTACCTAAAGAGGGAAAAGATCCATCAGATACAGGTCCATTTCAATACTAAACCATGCCTACAAAGTGTTTATGTCTATAGTGGCTAAAATATTGGTAAAATTAATGACAAAATTCACAGATACAGATCAGTGTGGTGTTGTGAAGGGAAGGCAAACATTTGACAACATTAACAGAATACTGATGATCCAAAGAGAAACAGAATAAAAGAAAATACCACTGTTGTTGTTAGGTCTTGATGCAGATAAAGCATTTGACAGAGTAAGCTGGGACTTTATGAACAGGTCAATGGAAGCATTTCAATTTGCTGATAGAATTATAAGGTTGATTAGGAGGTAATATCAGGGATCGGAGGCAAAAATTAAAGTGGTTGGGATCCTCTCTGACAATTTCTGCTTGAGAAACCAAGGAATGGTGCACTCTTTCCCCTTTGTTATTTGCACTGCAATTAGAACCACTTGCAAAGAAAATAAGGGACTCAGAAATTCAAGGATATAATTGATACTTGCATGTAATATTACTTTATATCTGACAAAACCAGAAAGGGCCATTACAGTGTTGTGGAACATTTTGGGACAGTTTCATATCTTTTCAGGATACAAAATTAATGAAGCTAAAACAAAGGCAATAGCAGTAAATTATATACTTATACACAAACTGGTTCAGCAATATCAATCTCTAAGAATATCTGGGAAGAGACTACACAAAAGATAATACAAAAATCGAGGAAATGGAAGCTGTGTTATATGGATAGAAAGATAAAAGCAGTTCAAATGGTTTTAATCCTTTTACTTGTATACACAGGTCAAGCATATTTCTATCAACCAGAGGAGAAGTTGTGGAGAGCAATTAATAAAGAGCTGAATGATTTTATCTGGGAGGGGAAGATGGCAAGAGTCAAGTGGGATAAGCTGATTCTTCCAATAGAACAAGGCGGATTAGGATTACCCGATTTGAAGGAGTATTTCAGAGCAACACAGTTAAGGCTCCTAAACATAGCACAAGTAGAACACTATAACACAAAGTGGAAAGGCATGATGATGAAGAAGACACAGGAAGTGACTGGGATTTTGGATACAGACCTTTGAAGAATATAACAATAATCATACAGACACTTACATTCATAAAGTAGCAGAAAGTATTCTAAGAACTAAGCCAACACAGGAATGGCAAAAAATAGATGCTGCCTATGGGGTAACTGCAACTATGGATACAGACAATAGGCAAGAGGGGGTTGAAATTCATTGGAGAAAACTGGTAAAGTAACCAAGATATTGGAAGCAAATAACTAGAGAGGGAAATGTAACAGAATGGGAAGTCACCAAGAATTTATTTGGACTGCAAATTAGAGAATGCCTTCCCTATCAAGGATTGATATCAGAGTATATGCAAAGAGAAAGAAATGGGGGGGGGGGCTTTCTAAACGTAAGACCAGCACTGCTAGAATTTTTAGTAGAATCTAGAACAAAAGCTGCCATTAAACCTGGAATAATTAGTACAGCATAAAAAAGTTGCATGATAACTATAAGAGTCAATCAGAGGAGGTTAGAAAGGATTGGGAAGAGAGATTGGATGAGCAAGTCACAAAGAGACAAGGGGGGATATACGTACATCTCTCAAACATGCAACAAAATTTAGAAGACGTAGGATTTTTGCTTGGAAATATATAAATAGATATTTTTATAAACCCAAATAGACTCCACAGAATTTTTCCTCAGGCAGACAGCACATGTTGGAGGTGTGATGGGGAAGAAAGAGGTAACTGGGAACATATTTTCTGGGAGTGTAATGAGTTGGCTGACATTAACAATTCCCTGCAGACTGCTCCGTCAGAGACGCTGGGTGAGTAAATTGGTGTAACTATGGAAATATTTTTTTCTGAGCTAGGATACAGAACCAGAATTGCCTAGACATAGTAAAGCCTTGCCGAGTCTAATTATGGTAGCTCCAAAAAAGCAATCACTTGTTGTATCTTTCGGCTTTTCCCGGTTAGGGCTCGCCACAGCGGAACTCCGGTCTGCTAATGATTGGCAGTAGATTTTTACGTACCGAGTTGCCAGCCCTGATGCACAACCTTTAACGAAAGTATGCCCATTCACACATGTCTCCACACAGAAGACGCTTTAGCTGAGAATCAAACAGGACAACGTCATACTGTGAGGCGACAACGCTACCGCAGCACCACCACAATCACTACAAAATGAAAATCAAAGTCTAAACTAACTGTACTAGAAGTAGTGAATACAGTAACAGAGATAAAACAACTGGAACTGAGATCTTTGGAGAAGGGTTGGAGCAAATTACACAGGAAAAAACAGGAATTGTGGGAACAATATATACATGGGAGGAATGACGTTTAAAAGAAGTCAGGACTTGAATGAACTATGTAATGTCTGACAGACGACTTGGTAGATTATAAGTGATGTGAGAAATAAGTCAGAAAATATATATTTAAATAACAAAACTGCTTTTAAGAAAATGTCTATTACATATGCCTGCATATGACATAAATGTGAATTTCATAAAACTTACATAGAAAAATCATATAAAATATTTGAAAATATTCTGATAGCTGAAATTTGAAGCTTGGTCATGTGGACTTTAAAGCTTTTTATATGTTGTATGTTATTAGATTCAGTAAGACTACCTGAAATAACTTGTTTCATAAGTCAAGGCTGAAACATGAGTGTTTTGATGCTAAATCAGTACCATCCATTTTGAAAGAAGTGAAACAGATTTTTTAATATGTTTAAACTTGGGAAGGGAGAATGGGATTTGAATTGAACACCACAACTTTTGAATACAGTATAGACTGCAAATATTTTTTGACTCCATAGAAATAGGAAAATATCCTCTTCAACCTCAGTAATGTACATATTTTATGAAGTAGTTTAATCAGCTGAAGGATTTTTAAATATTTTGATATTTGACACATTAAGAGGGTTACAGAAATTTGAGACATAGACACTTGCACTTTAAAAAAAAAATTCAGAGCTTTTTGTTACAGCTATAAAATATCTGTGTGTTTTGACATGATAAATACATATGTACATTAATTTCTCTTTTGTATTACAGCTAAGTATGCTGACCCACGGTAGTGGTGCTGCGGTAGCGTTGGCGCCTCACAGCAAGACATTGTCCCGTTCGATTCTCAGCTAGAGCGTCTTCTGTGTGAAGACATGCGTGAATGGGCGTGCCTTCATTGAAGGTTGTGCATCAGGGCTGGTAACTCGGCACTTAAAAATCCACTACCAAGCATTAGCAGACCGGAGTTCCGCTGTGGCGACCCCTAACTGGGATAAGCCGAAAGACAAAACATTACAGCTAAGTATGCTAAGATTTTCTGTCTCCTGTAAGTTTACAGATGTCTTTGTCTCTTCATGTCCAAGTCTGTTATACTTATTTATTTAGGATTCTAGTTATAACAATGTTGAATGAGTAAATAATTTAGGAATATTTAATGGGTAATGTGTACTACTGCTACATAAAAAAGATACATAACATACTACTTGTTGGATTACTTAAGACTTGTGAGTAATAGAAGAGGATTATTAAACTTTTATGCAGTAACGAGGGAATAGTTTTAAATGGCAAAATATATAACTTAAATTAATAGTCTCATTATTTTGACAGATATATATGATATTATTTTAATTATCTGTAAGTCATGTCAGAGTTTAGCTAGTTTTTTTGATGAATTTTTAGGTATTGGCAGGCAGAGCAACAGTATAGTAGTTTGGCTATTCAATAGGCAAACGAGCAACTTTGATATTAATGGTAGATTGTGTTTTATTAGCAATATATACAGTTACAGTTGTAGACTTGTCTTTGTTTTTGTTATTTTTGAGTTTTAGTTGTTTAATAAGTAAAAAGGAAGAATTCAAAAAAATCTGGAATGTTAAGATAGTGTCATGTGTCTTATATATAATTAAATGAATATGGTGGATAAATGTGTCATATTATCTTTTAAAATAAATCTTTTTAAATACATACTAAAGGTAGTTACAGTCTATGATCTATTAATATAAATGGATTAAATAATGGCAACCAAAGGAAACCATTAACAAGATATCTACAATTAAATAAAGAAGACATTATATTCTTGCAAGTGACTCACTTGATATATATAAAATATATGATATTTAAATAGCTTAGTTTATGAAATCTTATCATCTGCCTCTTTAAAAAAAAAAGAGGAGAGGAACTGCTATACTTTGGAGAAAATCCATTGTAATGCCCAAGGTCACGGAATCCATTAATGATCCCAAAGGAATGTCTACATTTGTAATAATTAAATATAATGGCAAACTCTATACACCACCTAATTGTACTGGATCCCTTGAATAGCTGCAAGAGTGGCTAAAGATCACTTATACTTGCTACAAAGTCATTGGAAGAGTAGTTTAATTTTAGCAGGGGATTTTAACTGCATATCTAGTACAGAACATACAAGTGAACAGAAGAAAGCTAAAATTCTGGCATAAGCTAAAGCACTAAATAGCTGGATTAGTAATAATAATTTAGTTGATTTACTAGTAAAAGCAGAAGACAAGTCAATATTCTTCACTCATTATTCATATGTGCATGGGATGCAAACTAGAATTGATAGGATTTATGCCTCTATAGATTTATTATGTGAATTACTTTAAAACTATTCCTTGTCATTTATCTGATCATAATCCACTAAGTACATAATGCACTAAGTATTAATATAGTAATGAATACAAACAAATTTCATTTTTAAAGAATATTTTTATCTTTGAATGATAATGGCCAGGTTAGTAAAGTCATACTCTGGGTCTCCAGATAGAATGTGAAGATGGGTTAGAAATAAAATGAAAGAGTGAGATAAAGTGGTCTTAGAAATACAAGATGAAATACACAAAGTGAGGTCTGAACAACAAACAAAGAAACTGGCTAATACTGAGGTCATTAAAAATTAATGACAAAATATGAAACAGTTTAAATTCATACAGTGGGATAGCTTTAGATAAAATTGCATAGTTATGTGATGACTTAAAAAATCTACATAGATTAGCTAATAGAAATAAGATGCTGAGCAAAAAAGGCATAAATCAATAACGTCCAAAATCCTCACAATAAGCTTACTTGATACAGAGGAAATGCTTAATATTTAAAAAAAAAAACATGAGGCTCTTAATAAATATAAAAATAATAATCCTCATGATTACAAAACTAACAATAATTTAAAGAAAATAAATATCTTTGTTGAATAAGCCTATTACCCTGAAAGTAATTAAATAAGCTTTAAAAAGGTAAAAATGGTAAAGCTCGCAAGATTAGATAGTTTAAGTATGGACTTGTATAGTCTATTTCCCTTAAAAATTTTAGAATTACTGATTGACATTTTCAGGATAATTCAGAATGACAAATAATTCCTCCCTCGTGGAAATTTTCATAATCTCATATAGACCTATTTCATTATTAAATATAGAAAAAATACTTGTTTCCATTTTCACCACAAGATTAAGAGCTATAGCAGATAATAACAAAGAAAAAACAGGATTTACAGTCAAGAGATTAACATATGACAATATAAAAAGGTTCACTTTCTTTATTTTGTACCCCTAGGTAAATTTTGTTTATAGTCACAAAGTTAGCGTTGGTCTCAACATACATTTAGACATATAAACATGCATACATTTAAACAAACATCTTCAAAAATAATTTACACTCAGATAATTTCACAAAAAATACCAACTATTTACCTCCTATATTGCACATCTCTATTTAATAGCTGTTAAAATACAACCATTATACCCATCTGTTCTACATTTCAAAACACATACTTTCAATGGAATGAAAAGTTGAAATTCAGCATGTAACAAATGCAGATTATGTCTTAAAATTAAACACATTTATTATTAATCTGAGCCATAGCTGCTGGAATAAAAATATTCTTATACTGATATGTTTTACACATTGGAAACAGATATCTCTTTCAGATGAAAGAAGCTAAAATTCAACATGTAAAGGATATAAAACATCCTTTAAAACTGAACCAGTTATCTTTTCCAACCATCTAACAAATAATGACTTAATGTTCAACTGTTGTCCACCAATCAACTTACTAGACCATTTCACAATTTGGTTCAACATATTCCTACTTTTCATAGACAAATGTACATACCATGCTGCCAAAGAAAATGATAAAACGGACTCAATAAAGCATGACAAAATATATATGTGTAAATGGGACAATGTTGTCAGGCAAAACCATTTTTGATGTCCCTTTCTACACAAGGCTTCACAATTTTCCTCAAAATTCAATTTTAAATCTATGATTGTTCAAGACATTTATAAGATTGTACACATTCAACTATCTGACCCAAGTGTTACATCATGTGTATGTGGATGTCTTCTGAATTCAATCATCATATATTTAGTTTTTAACATATTTAGCTGAAGATCAGACTTATCACACCATTTAATAAAATCACTAACAATTGGAACATGACTGGTCTCTCTGTTTTTAAGCTGACAGATTACAATACCATCATCTGCACATTTCAGAATATGGTTCTATTTTCATACATACTCCTACAATTATTTGTGTAAAGAATAGACAAAAAGGGCTGAAAGCACATATCCTTGTGGAGCTCCAGTTGAAGAAAAAAACTTGATCAGACAAAAGTCTATTTACTCTTACTCTTTGTGTTCTATTCATCAAAAAATCTAAAATCCAGCCCATAAGATTATTACTCAGATCGAACTGTTCTTGCAGCCTACCAATTAAAACGTGGTTGAATCATACTAAAAGCAAATGAAAAATCACCAACCAAAAGACTGGTTGGTATGTGACCCATTATTTTCCAAGTGTTTTAAGTTAAGCAATTTAATTGTTGCATCCTCTATACCTCTACATGGCCTATAAGCAAACTGCTTAGGATTAAGCACATGCAGAGTCTTCTTTAAAATGTCTGACTTAATCAACCTTTCAAAAGTTTTCATTACAAATGAAGTAAGAGCTACCAGTCTAAAATCATTAAGACTTTTTGGACATTTAAATTTAAGAAACAGAACTACCACAGCATATTTCCATACCTTAGGTACACGCTGTGTCTGTAGGAACTTAGTAAAAATGTAGTGAAATACAGAACTTAATTCTCTTGCACAATTTTTAAGTACATGACCACAAAGATTATCAGGTCCACCAATTTTCCTTATTTTTATTGAAAGAAATGCTTTTTCTACCTCTTTTTAATCTATACTAAAATACTGATTATCTACAAGTTTTTGCTTCAAGTTATATATGTTACTACTAAAATCAAAAATATCAAAATGATTAAAAAAGAGATTAAGAGTGTTAGCAAAATCAAAATCTGTATCCCAACCATCTAGGGTGATCTGGGCTTTTATTCTTTGACTTCTGAATACCTGCTATAGTTTTCATACTAGACCATACCAATCCAGGATTTGCAGCCGTTTTGCTTTTCAAATTTCTGTTTTCAACTCCTTAGCAGCTGCATGCGACTCAGACATTTCTCTCGCCCTAAAAACTTTTTTCTTTTTCTTTATAATAAACTTAACAAATGTATCTACCCATGGTTTATTATTCTTGCTTACACAGCACAATCATATCTCTAGAAAAGGCAATATATGAGCATGTTACATCAACAAAATTGTCCAAATCATCACCACAAGATTGTTTAAACATGTCTTAATCAGTATTGATAATGATTTATTTATTGATGTTTTTGGAGTACCATTTATTTTCATTAAAATCACCCAATATAAAGTTTGGCACTTCAGGTTGAATCATCTGCAATTTTTGTACTACTCCAAAAATAGTATTTGCAGCAGAGGTAGCATTTCTGTAAACACAATATCAACTCTTCATTCCAGGTGTGTACATCCTTTATCTGTGCTTTCTCTCTCTTTCAAACTGTTTTGAATATAGGTAATAGTTTGTTTTATATATAGGGAATTGTTGAACACAATTATGATCCACCAAACCCAGTGGAGGTAATGGAAGTGCTTTATAAGTGCCTTTTATTGACCCATAACAAAGATCTAAAGTCTTATCTCACCTATTTGGGCAAGAAACATTTTGCTAAAATTTTGCAAGTATCTTTTTAAGGGAAACAATTAAAATCACCCAATATAAAGTTTGGCACTTCAGGTTGAATCATCTGCAATTTTTGTACTACTCCAAAAATAGTACTCGCAGCAGAGGTAGCATTTGATTTCGGGTGAACATATAATACTGTTATGAAAAGTGGAAATTCATGTGGCAGGTAAAAGGGACATAACAATACTGGCAGAAGCTCAACATCTGGTGTACAAATGCTTTGTCTAACACTCACCGAGTTACAATATCATTTGTTAAAATATAAACCTACCTCACTTCCTTGAGGTTTCCTCATTATTTCAGTCCTTTGAACCAAATGAAATGGTACTCCAAAAACATCAATAAATAAATCATTATCATGGTCATGCTCTGTAAAACATGTTTCCATAAAGTCCATAATACAACAGTCTCTAAAATTTTTCTGGTAATGACCATTCCCCTGAAGTTCATCTACTTTGTTTCTCAGAGACTGAACATTTCCCATAATCATTAAAGGCAAAGGAATTCAATTAAACTGCTGTTTCTTTAGGAGCAATCTAACACCTCCTCTTTTACCTTGCTTCTTTTTGTTGTTCCTCATCACACTGCCAGTCTCATTAGCATGTCTCAAGGTATTATTTAGTAACCATGGTACAAAAACTATTCTACAAACTGCACTCGCACATTTCAATTTCATTCAATTTCAGCAAATAGGGAATCAGAATGACACAATCGACTTTTCACAAATAACAAATTCAAAGGTGACATTTCAGAACCTCACCAAAGAAGAAAGGAAAGTGTTGTTTTATTTAGCCAACGACAAAAATAACAGGGTCATGAAATCTGACATGGGGGGGGGGGGGTTGGTGATAATGACACACACAGATTATGTCTCTAGGATGTTTAACATACTTAATGACCCCGCCACTTGTCAGAGTTTCCATCAATGAAGCAAACAAAGCTTACTCTAGGATAGATTATTTTCTACTGGATGCTCTGTTTCAGGGATCTATTAATCATTTAGACCTGAAATTTTTGACAGTGAAAAATCCTGTAATCCTTCAAATGTTCAGTATTCCAAAGACACACAAAGATCACCATGATCCACCCTTTAGACCGACTGTCACAGCTAGGGGATCCAAGAAGGAGACCCTGGCAGCATGGGTGGACAAGGGTGTCATTTGTGTTGTCATGGAGACCAAACATATACTGAGGGATTCTTGGCATTGTTTAGAAAGATTGAAAATATTTCAAAAGGATAAGAACTGTTCATTTTTAATGATTTATGTTGTTAATTTGTATTCTGTGATTCCTCACACAGAAGGTTTAGAGATGTTTCAGGAAAGTTTAATGAAAAGTAACAGGGTGAACAAGGACAAGATAGTGTTTCTCACAGAGATGTTGGAGATGGTCCTTAAAAATAATTTTGTGGGTTTTGAAGGTGAATTACTCCATCAAATATCAGAAGTGGCAATGAGTGTGAAATGTGCCCCAGTTTATGCCAACCTTGTATTACTCGAATGGGAAAGGAAGTTCATCTTCCAATCACCATATAGCAACAGAATTAAGTCTTACAATTGATTTTTGGATGCTATACTCATCCTATGGAAAGGGAATGAGAAGGAGGCAGAGGTTTTTGTGGAATATTTAAATTCCACTACAACTTTCTTTAGATTTACAAGTAAATGGAAAGCGGAAGAAATAGAATTTTTAGATATACTCCTAACAAAAAGTAATGAGATGGAGGAACTTAACAGTACCATCTTTAGGAAACAAACATATTCGAACACCCTGCTCCATTTCAACAGTTTTCACCTCTTCCATCAAAGGAAGAGCATCATACAGGGCCAGATGGTAAGATTATCCTGTTTAGTAAGTAGTGACATCATTTTTGACAACAAATTGTACAATTTGATAGGACTTTATTGAAAGGGGTTACCTTTTACAACTTCTAGTAAAAATTAAATGGGAAATAAAGATCAAGAGAGAGACAGTTTCACCCCGATTTTGAAAATGACTGAATGTCAAATGTAGACCACAGTTGGAGATAAGAGGGGGGGGGGTTGATGGTACTGAGATACAATAGTCAATCAACTGTTATAGGTACAATTTTGAATAATTGTTGGAATATATGTATTGAACATGGAACAAGGGAAAAGTTAGGTCAAAAACCACAAATAGTGTTTAGTCAGGGTACGAACATCAAGAATATTATTGAGGGACCCTTAAAAAGTGGACTAAACACAAGATATAGATCAGTTATGAGCAAATGTGGTACCTGTAGGTACTGTACGTTCATTAATGATGGACCTTGTGTGACAGTCATTATACGTTTTCTATGAAATGTCCTGGGAGATGCAACTGCACCTCCCAAATGTTGGTCTATCTTGCCACATGTACGTCTTGCCCTGCATTTTTTGTTGGGAAGACAACACATAGGTTGAGGGACAGGACAGGCGAGCATATTAGGTCCATCAAAAAGAAAGATTTACACAATGCTCTCTACATTCACAGCACCAAATGTACAAACTTTAGGAGATTCATCTTTTGTAATTGACAGGGTGCTGACAAATGATAGGGGGGGGTAATGTTAATCTGGAAGTGGAAGTAAGAGAGGCAAAATGGCAGTTGAGGCTGAATGTCACCACACTTCCAGGTTTGAATGACAGCATTTCACAAGTACCGATCTTAAAAAAGAGAGCTAACCAAATTTAGGTTTCCAAAACAGGAACAATAATTAAGGTTACCACAACAGGATATGAAGAGTTGTGTAAAAAATTGGGGTCTAAATTTTATACAAATTTATACAATATGGTTAAAAAGTCTTATTTTTATTGTCTACTGTTATTTGACAAGGTGTGTGTGTTTTTTTAAATAATTAGGGGAAAGTGTTGATTGGTTACATGTGATACTTTGAATGTGTATTAAGTGGAGCAAGTGGTTTGTTTAAAATGACTTTGAAGAAGCCTATGTAAAGAAAGGTGAAAGCGCTTAGTCATTTCTTTGTATTAAAACAGTATTTTGTTTTACTTGTGGCTGTGATCGTTTTTTATCTTTACAGTTTTGTACATTGTTTCTTGCCTGTTGGCAGTTGAGAAGTTTCATCTAATATAAACACTGGATGACACTGAAGTGACACTAGCTATTTATTTTTTTATTTAGCCTTTGTTAATTGAGTTAGTCCCACTAGGGTAGCAACCACCCAAATGAATACCTATCCAAGGTGGTATTTACACTGTTAGGGGGAATTTGGCCACAGCATCAGGAAACTTCCCCTACTCACCATTGTTGTGAGTGGGACCAATTTTGGAGGAGCATTTCCTGTTTCCATTCCAGGCAGATGGTAAGAGAAGGAGGTGATGAACTGGTTGAAGAAATGAAAGAGAAAGCAAATATCTAGACCAGAAAATGTGTGCAGGATTCTGAGGAAATGTTAAAAAAAAAAAGCTGTTTGATGGAGATGAGTCACAAATGATGGATGTATAATTAAAACCCTCCAGTCAGGAAGCTTGTGGGATGATTTACTTAAAGAAATGGTGGTGCAGAGCGAGCCAGAAAATGAAGGAGGGATTTTCAATACGAAAAACCACAGAATAAATAAAATAAACCTGTCTTTTTTGGAGAACATATAAATTATCATTCAGAAATAGGCTTATTTGACAAATTTGACACTGACAGGAAAAATAGCATACTTAGCACATGTATTTATGCTGCCAACAGTACTTGTAAAGGAATTACTACAGATACTGTTTTCATTTATATGGTGTTCTAAACACTGCAAAAAGAGCGTTTTTGTATGCAAACAAAAAAGGAAGAGGTTTAGGGTTAATTAACCCAGTGGTATATGCTGATTCATTAAATTTGTACAGTGTTAAAGTGGATAAATGAAAAAATGTAAAACTGTGCAAATATAAGTATGACAAATGCCGGGGTTATTGTAAAAAAAACAACAAAACATAAAGAGTGTACAAATGAAGAAATAAAATGTTACAAAGAAAAAATATTTTTGTGGAAAATAAAAATTGATTATACAGAAAAAGATAGAATAATATGGTATAAGAATGTAATGATACAACCTTATTATGTAAAGCCATGGGAAAATCTAACAGATGAAAAAAAATAAAGCTATAAAAACAAGAAGCAAATGTTGCAATTAGGAAGTAGAATATCTCTATTTTTGTCGGTAAATAAAAATATGCCACATAAAAAGAAAAGTAACAGAACATGTTTACATTGTGAAGAAAAAAAACTACAGGATATGGTTTTGAAATGTAAAGAGTAAAAAAGTTATGGAGAAACTGTAAAGCTATCAAGCATGAATATAATTAAATATGGATATTATAATAATAAGAATAGATAAAAAGTTATTTTATTGTATATGGGTTATATGGAATGAAAGAATAAATGAAATTATGTTTAATGGTAAATGGATTTCTGCAGCAATATTAAGTAAAATCAGATGGTGGTTATAAAAAAAAGGAGTGGGGGTCTAAAAGGGATGAAAATTTAGTATAATTGTAAAGGAAATTATGAATATGTGTAAACAGATATACATTTTTACATAGGTAAATAATTGTAAATATGTAAATAGCTTGTAAATAAAAGTGATTTATGTATACAAATAAAGGACCCCTACTCTTTTTGATAGGTGCCATGGGATCTTTTACATCCACCTGAGCTATCCCCAACTCAAGCAGACGGGGTCTTGGTTTAACATCTCATCTGAGGGACAACATACTCAGGAGTGCAGCACCCCCCTTATGATGTAATCAGTCCACCTGGTGTGGGAACAGAACCCTACAGCCTTCTACAGCAAAGACGAGTGTACTACCAGTTGTGCCACTGACACTGACATTTAACCAGTTACTGAAATGAATTATCTTTGCTTTGTTAGCCAGGCATCACTCAAGGAGAACACAGAATTCCACTCAGGATCAGTGTCTTACCTGCATTTGTAACATGCATGGAAAGTTTGGTCATATCTCTGCATGTCCCTCAGGTTTTTATGTCTCAAGTTTACTCCTACATGAACCACTACAATGACACAAAGTCACATTTGCCAGGGGATAGGGTACTTAGCCCTTTTAACTTCAAACAACTTTGCCCTACAAGACAACTCACTGTAACCCTCTCCTTGTCCAGCCTTGTGAGTGATGGGTTGGTGTACCTGACAGCAATCACTAATCATTAAAACATTTGTACTGTTGCTGGGGTTCAGAATGGGAGATTTGGAGTGTTTTTACTCTAGGTGACTCTTTACAGTAAGTATGCAGGAGGTGAATGAGTACCTGGAATTTTGCTGAGGCTTAATATTCTTATTTCTCGAAGGATTTGGGGTGATTTTTTTATAACCTCAGTGTAAGACATTTTTGTGAGATTAGTGAAGGATTGTGGTGGAGGTGTATGAAGCCCACGGGAATATTTTGGTGAAGAGGGAAGCCTTGATGATAATTAGGTATTTACCTCTCAAAGACAGAATTATTATCAGTGACTGTACATTCATTATCTGTAAGCAGAAGGTAGGCTGTACACTGTCTTAGGAGACCTAGTGCTAAAAGGCTGGCAACAGTATCAGGCTGACCTTCTATGTTGTCCAGTACTTAGGTGCTCAGGGAAGTACAATAAATGAAGCAGATGGTGCAAGTAATTATGGCGAAAAGGTGCATTCAAGCAGCAATTGCTAGATGTACTTGTTAAAGCAGGACAATGTGAATTGGTGTTGATACTGGGGGGGGCCTAAATATACCTATTTGGAGAGACAGAACAGGATATGAGGACTGCCTAGGCCCACATGGGTGGGGCAACAGGAATAAAATAGGAAAGACCATTCTGGACTTCTACCTGGCAAATGGCTTGACAGTGACCAACATATGGTTCAAAAAGAGAGACACATTCACAAGATCACATACAGGAGTGGCCAACATGCAACTCAGGTAGATGTCCTCCTAGTAAGGAAAGGATATTGAGGTAGAATCAGCTATTGCAAAGATATCCCCAGTGAAACAGTCGTCCCACAGCATAAACCACTGGGTGCCACAGTTAGTTGCAAGCAGTGGTCAGAAAAAGGCTCCAAAATCAACAGAGCCCAGGCTGAAGACCTGGAAGTTGACTGGAAAGAAAGCACAACAATATAAGGAATTACTCAGGGCTCTAGCACTGCAAGAAGAACATGAAATAGGTGGAGATGAAGAAGAATGGCAGCGCCTCCAAACAGCAAGTGTGAGGGGTACAGAGCAGTTATGCAGCTGAGCCAGGTATGGAAATAAGGCACATAAGGAAAGCTGGTGGTAGAACGCAGAAGTCTGGGAAGTTATCACAAAAAAAGGAGTGCAAGAAAAAGTGGAAGGCAGAACAGAGAGACCTGGGTAAGAAGGAACAGTGGTTCGCTAGCTAAGAGAGCAAAGAACAAGGCATGAGTGGCACTATACTAACTTTTGAAAAGTAAGTCAGTACATGTTGCAAAGAAAGTCTTATCAGGTTGCAAGGTAAAGACAGAAAGAAACAAAATAGTCATCCAACACCCTTCATAAGGGATGCCAGCAGCAAACTCCTCACCAAAACACATTGCATCAAAGGCAGATGGAAAACGTACTTAAAGTAGCTTCAGAATGAAGAAAACCCCACAGAAGCTGTACTGCCCCAAACACAGCCTACAATCACAGAACAGGAGGAGCCCAACCTAGAAGAAGTAATAACAGCATTAAGGAAAATGAAGTCAGGGAAAGCAGCAGGCTCAGATGAGGTCACGGCAGATATGATCAAGATGTTGGGTGAGTTACAATAATTAATAAAGAGTTGAAGAAATTTATCTGAGGGGGGGAAAGGGCAAGAGTTAAGTGGAACAAGTTGATTCTCCCAATAGAACAAGGTGGTTTAGGTTTAACTGATTTGAAGAGATATTTTAGAGCTACACAGTTAAGGCTCATATATATATAACAAAAGCATAGAATTATAATTCAAAGTGGAACGGGAGGATGAGGAAGAGGCTGAGGGGACAGGGAGGTGTTCAAGAAACAATGAGTGGGATTTTGGTTGCAGATCCTTAAGGAGAATAACAACCATCCTGTAGAATATTATATTCATGTAGCAGCATAAACTAGCCTAAGAACCAAGCCAACATAAGAATGGAAAAGTATATTATGCCAGTAGGAATTACTGCAAGCAGAGGTACACAGAACAGGCAAAAGAATGGTGGAATTTACTTAAGAGTACTGGCAAGAAAGCCAATGCATTGGAAACAAATAATATAAGGAAAGGTAATAGAATAGGAAAAGGCCAAAAAAAACATCTGGACTACAGGCTAGAGGCTGCCTTCCCTACCAAGGACTGATATCAGAGTACAGGCAAAGAGATATGGATAGGGGAACCTTAAGTTAAACATCTACTCTGGTGGAGTTTTTAGTCAAATCTTGAACAGAAGCTCCTGTTACAAAATATAGAGATAACTGGTAGGCCATATAAATACTGCATGATAATTACAGGAACCAATCAGATGAGTTCAGAAAAGATTTGAAAGAGAAATTAGATATGCAATTCACAAAGAAACAATGAAAGGAAACAATGTACAGGTCCCAAATACACAACAAAGTCCAGAAGGTTTAGTATTTTTGCTTGAAGGTATTTGCATAAGTATTTTTACACCAAGAATTTGTCATGAAGCACATAACAAATGTTGAAGGTGCGAAGGGGAAGGACGTACATTTTGGGAGGGTAATGAGTTGGCATTGCTTAAAAATTCCATATAGAGTACTCGGTCAGAAAAGATGGTTGAGAAAAATGGCTGTAACTAAGGAAATTATTCTTCTGAGATGGGATACAGAATGTGAACTGCCAAGACGTAGTAAGGTCTTGTTACGTTTAATTCTGATGGCTGCAAAAAAGCAATTACTAGAAAATGGAAAGGTCTAAGCCAACTGCCTTTGAAGTACTGAATATAGTAACAGAGATAAAAATAAGAAGAGGGGTCTGTAGAAAAGGGGGGTACACATTATATACAAACAAATGGAAACAGTACGTATAGAACAATATATAAAAACAAATGGAAACAGTATGTATAGAACAATATATAAAAACAAATGGAAACAGTACGTATAGAACAATATATAAAACAAATGGAAACAGTATGTATAGAACAATATATAAAAACAAATGGAAACAGTACGTATAGAACAATATATAAAACAAATGGAAACAGTACGTATAGAACAATATATAAAAACAAATGGAAACAGTACGTACAGAACAATATATAAAAACAAATGGAAACAGTACGTATAGAACAATATATAAAACAAATGGAAACAGTACGTATAGAACAATATATAAAAACAAATGGAAACAGTACGTATAGAACAATATATAAAAACAAATGGAAACAGTACGTATAGAACAATATATAAAAACAAATGGAAACAGTACGTATAGAACAATATATAAAACAAATGGAAACAGTACGTATAGAACAATATATAAAAACAAATGGAAACAGTACATACAGAACAATATATAAAAACAAATGGAAACAGTACATATAGAACAATATATAAAAACAAATGGAAACAGTACGTATAGAACAATATATAAAAACAAATGGAAACAGTACGTATAGAATAATATATAAAAACAAATGGAAACAGTATGTATAGAATAATATATAAAAACAAATGGAAACAGTATGTATAGAATAATATATAAAAACAAATGGAAACAGTACGTATAGAATAATGTTCAGGAGGAGGAGTGAGCTTTAAGGAAAGGCCAGAAGTGAGCAAATTATGTAATGCTGGACTGACAGTTACAAAGAAAGAAAATATGTATGTGATGTATAATGTATGTAAAAAATGGAAAAATGTTAAAACGGTTTGTCTTCTTTTCTGTTAATGTATGTTTGCCTATGTCTTAAGTGATAACTTAATAAAGGTGTTTAAAATGTTGCATGATTTAAGGGAGAAATGCTCCTGAGGGTCCTCTTAGCAGTATGGAGACAGATGCATATCCCACATGACATAAGAATAAGCAGTTAATCAGTGTACAAGAACAAAGGGGGCACCCACAACTGTGGACAGTACAGTGCTATCAAATTACAGTCACACTGAATGAATGCTCTGGTGAGGGTGACTGACAAATGGATGCATGAGGAAGTGAGTACAGACCAAGAAAAGGAAAGAAAAGATTTACATCACATCATGAGATACAACACAACATCCCTGATGTTTGCAGTGAGACAGATGTGAGAAAAAGAAGAAAGAAGAGTCAGAAAAAGTTCTATATTTACTTGGAAAAAAAATAAGGAAAGGTTCAAAAAAATAATCTGATTCTACTACAAGTGTTGTTCATCCCCAGAAAAACAGACAGAATTAGTGCAGGTTATGTACAATGGTGCAACAACACAGTACAAACAATGTTTGGATTCACACAGTGGTTCCCAGTGGGAGTGGGTATGCGTCAGGGTTCAGCTGAGCCTACTGCTGTTCATACTGGTGATGAACAACATTAGCACATAGGTCGGAGGGGACAGATCAACAAAGTTGTTGTATGCACACCACGTGGCATTACAGGCAGACTCTAAACAAGGTTTTCAGCAAAGGATAGTGAAATGGAAAACAAAACTTACAGCAGACGGGATGAAGGCTGGTACAGATAAGACAGCTGTAAGGTCAACAAATGGGATGAAATTACAAGAAGCTGAGAACTGAGATGGAAGGGAAAATAGTGGAGTAGTTAACAGTTTCAAGTATCTGGGAGGGATGTTCTGAATGAAGAGATCAAAGCTAGAATCAGACGGGCTGCAGCCAAGTGGCACAGAATGTGACACGTAGTGTGTGACAGACGAATGACAAAGTCACTGAAAGGTAAAGTGTACAAAACAATGATGCAACCAGTACTACCGTATGGTACCTGGGTAATGAAGGCAGAGCAGTTGAGGAAACTAGAGCGGATGGAGACGAAGTCCCTCAGATGGGCATTAGAATGCACACTGTGGGACAAACAAAGAAGTGAGGACATAACAGCAGACGCCACAGTAGCTCTAAGTGCAGAGGAGGTCAAAGAGAACATATTATATTGGTTTGGGCACATGTGCAGGAAAGCAGTAGGCAATCTGGAAAAGAAGACTTGGGACAGACAGGAAGACAATATACAGGAAATGAAGGTATCTAGGAATGGATGGATTGTGTTTGGGACAACCCGCATCAGTCAGGAGTGTTAGAGAAGGTTGGAGAGTAGCACTGAATTGTAAGAAATGGTGAGAGTTGACACAACACCCAAGCCCATGTAGAAAAATGAAAATAACGGGGTTGATACTGATGATGATGATGACGGTGTGTATAAAACAAATATAGATAACTATCTCCAGTGAATGGTGGTCTTGTTGGCAGATTTTAAAAGTAAGAAGGAAAAAAGATACTAACATTTCTAGTTACTGCACTATGCACTAAACAGGCAGGATATGAAAGAGACAGTAACTCAAGCCTTAGTAGTCTAAATGGAGGGGTCTTCTAGTTTATCTTCTAAAGCTCTCTAGTATGAGCAGACAAGATGCGAATGGGAGGGTCTTCCAAAGACAGTTTACACCAAGGGCAGGCAACTGAACAGCAACACCGGTCTGATGGGTGGGCATTCAGTATTCTGCATCTATGGAATACAACAGATAAACAAAAGGACTTCAAATAGCTTAAAAAGGGAGTTCACAAATGATACTTTGGTACTTAGTGGGAACAATAATGAAAGATGAGAGGGAGAGAATTTTGTGGTCAAATTAACATAACTGGCAGGCCACAACAGAAACACTGGCTTTAAAACACAAGAACAGGGTGCGAACATGCATGACATTTTCAGCCAGAGTTTGTAACAGAATGAAATAATGCAATTATAATGAAAATGCTTCAGAAACAGTCCCAGCAACAAAAATATTAAATCAAAGTGCAATACAGTTTTTCACTTTCCTGGAGAAGAATTCTCACTTTAGGTATAAAATATATCCACAGCAGTGTTCAAAATTGCAAGTGAAAACTTTTTTTTTTACTTTCTTGGTGTGCAAACACTCAAATAAATCCTTGTCAATTTGTCTTTGGTACTATGTAGGTTTTAACATACTGGATGGAATCAGAGCTGTTTAAATGTTAATTTAAGGTTTGATGTGCAATAAAAAAAACTAAATGCTTGTTCTTCTTTCGGCTTTTCCCAGATAGGGGTCGCCACAACGGAACTCCGGTCCGCTAATGATTGGCAGTAGATTTCTACTGTGCCGAGGGTGCCAGCTCGACACCCAAACTTCAACGAAGGCATGCCCATTCAGGAATGTATTTTGAATGCCACTCCACTGTGGGGAGGACATACAGACAGAAGGCGCTCAAGCCATATTAAAATTAACAAAGCAAGGAGAGGACTGGTAAGTCTTAAAGCATCTGAAAAAGAAAACATTCATTATCTCGACACTCACTGGGCATAAGGCAGAGAAACTAATCTTAATTGGAGTGCCCGCCCATCAAAGACAGACACACACACACACACACACACACACACACACACACACACCTCCCCACCACACGACCCACATATATGTGGACAATTTGACAGCATGGTAGTGTACCTGGGAGGGACATGCTGGTGGATCCAGTTGTGGTACCCAGATGGAGGCGAGGGTGAGAAACAGAGAACTAATATGGGATGGTTAGGAGATGTGCTTTCCCTTGTAGGCAGCCACGCCCTCAGGCTACACTTCACGGCTCATCCAGCTTACATATAAGAGTTGTATTAGTACAGGGATAGAGCTTAGGCCGATAGAAAATCCCTCACTGACTGTATCTCACCTGCCTGTCCTATCCCACTGTACAGTGTTGGTAGGAACAGCTCCTAGAAAAATGCTATGGAACTGGGGACTTTGTGTGCAGGTGTTCACCTTGTAAGGAGATGCTCAATGTCTGGGTCAGACCAGAGAGCTTGCAATGGCTACAGAAAGCAATCATGAAGGTTCCACATGTCAATGGTAGAATGAAGGAAAAAAGAAACTTCCGAAGGTGAAGCAGTAATAATTCAAGTTTATACTCAATTTCGAATGGAGTCTCTTCTTAACTCTTACTCTGCACTACTGAATGGAGTATTTTACCTCCAACTGACTGTTCATCTTCAATAGCCTGGTCCTTACAAGATGGTGTTGAGTCAAGCCAGACCCTTTCCCTGGATTAATCCAGAAATGAAGACAAACAAGTCCTAAAGTGACAAACTGTGAAATATATGTACAGGAAATAAGCCAGTGCAGGTGGTGTAGAATAATAAAGCCCTGAATATGGTACAGGTGACCCGAGTTCAAATACCTGCTCATGCTCTTGATGTGGAGGTAGGGAGAACGGCTGGGCCCATCCTTGGGCAGAGGAATACTGCATTCAGCCTGCACACACTGCCGCTGTCTCTCAGACGTTCGGTAAAGGAGTGGCCGTGATGCAGCAATTAGGCCATTTAAATATTCAGGCAAGCAATTAACACCTAATCTGCTTTATTACTATTAAATACTAAATATAAAGGTCAGTTTGCTTCTTACCTATATCGCCACTTCAAAATTTAAGAACACAAAAAGAAGAATGAAATAAACAGACTTGCAACACGAGAAAAATAAATAATGCAAGGCTTTTTTGATCTGCCTTTCAACCTGTGTATGCCAAGTATAAAATCAGAAATTAAATCCGCAAAATCTAGTAAAGTAACACACCTTACAACTGTCGTGGTCTCAGACACAAAAAATTTGAATTGCAAAAGAACATCTGTAAAATGTAAACCAGCTAATCTAACAAGTAGTTAATAAATAATTAACTAATAAATGCATATTCACTGAAAAACATTAAAGATGCTTACATGATCTCAGTTACAGCTAAATTTATAAAACAAATAAATAAAAACCTTCCAGAACAGCTTATCCACCACTCTGGAAATCCTCAACTTAATTCTTTCTACTGCTAAGTAAGGCGGTCTGTGACTGCTTTTATCTAAAATGTCTTGCTTCTAGCCTGAGGAACAAAAATGTGACAAAATGAGTTCATACCGTCCAGCACTGTAAGTGCCTAATGATTAACTGACATGGTCAGTCTGCATTGCTTCCAATGCTGTCAATTTTACCAGCAGTAAAGGCATCACACAATGGGATTCCTGCTACCACTAAACTTACTTCACCCCTTTGTATGCCCGGACTACAGTTTGCAGTGCTGCCACATACTCACATTCCGGAAGTAATAAATAGAACACTGTACTGGCAGAATAGAATAACAGTCGTCTGCTCGCGCTGCACAGCATAGTACCCATCAGCAGTAAACGCATCCCAGAATGGGATTCCTGCTACCACTAAACTTACTTCACCCCTTTGTATGCCTGGACTACAGTCTGCAGTGCTGCCACATACTCACATTCCAGCAGTAATAAATACAACAGCGTATTGGCAGAATACAATAACAGTCATCTGCTCGCGCTTCACAGCATCATACTCACCAGCAGAATAGGCATCACAGAATGGGATTCCTGCTACCACTAAACTTATTTCACCCCTTTGTATGCCTGGACAACAGTCTGCAGTGCTGCCACATACTCACATTCCGGCAGTAATAAATACAACACCGTACTGGCAGAATACAATAACAATCATCTGCTCGTGCTGCACAGCATCGTACCCACCAGCAGTAAAGGCATCACAGAATGGGATTCCTGCTACCACTAAACTTACTTCACCCCTTTGTATGCCTGGACTACAGTCTGCAGTGCTGCCACATACTCACATTCCAGCAGTAATAAATACAACACCGTACTGGCAGAATACAATAACAGTCATCTGCTCGCGCTGCACAGCATCGTACCCACCAGCAGTAAAGGCATCACAGAATGGGATTCCTGCTACCACTAAACTTACTTCACCCCTTTGTATGCCTGGACTACAGTCTGCAGTGCTGCCACATACTCACATTCCGGCAGTAATAAATACAACACCGTACTGGCAGAATACAATAACAGTCATCTGCTCGCGCTGCACAGCATCGTACTCACCAGCAGTAAAGGCATCACAGAATGGGATTCCTGCTACCACTAAACTTACTTCACCCCTTTGTATGCCTGGACTACAGTCTGCAGTGCTGCCACATACTCACATTCCGGCAGTTGTTTTGCACTGAGAGGGTCTGTGGTCTGTACTGTAGTGGCAGAACAGGTAGCTTACATCCTTCTAGGTTGGGAACTGCTGATTGAGGGCTCAGTGTCTGTTATTCTAAAAGTGTATTAATTCTGGTTTAAGCACTTGGGCTTTCAGGCCAGTTATTTTACATTAAGAGGGTTCGTGGTCTGCACTATTGTGGGAGGAGAGGCTGGACTCTGCCCTTCTGAGCTGGGAATTTCTGGTTAAATGCTTATACTGCATGCATATCTGAACTGCTTCTTACTGAAGTTGGTGTGCCTTGTTTGCTGTGGCATAGACTGGATTTGGGCCTGCTGGATCTAGCTTTGTTTGTGTAACTTGAGCACTAATCCAGGCATTCTCTAAAGTATTCAATTGTATTTATTACTGCTTGGTAGTAACTTGATTAAAGTGTAGCTATCATTCTAAGTCTTTTGGATTAAGCACTTGGGCTTCAGACCAGTTGTTTTACATTAGGAAGGTTTGAGGCATGCACTGTGGTGGCAGGACAGGTAGCTTTCATCCTTCTAAGTTGGGAACTGCTGATTGAGAGCCCACTGTCTGTTATTCTTAAAGTGTATTAGTACTGGTTTAAGCACTTGGGCTTCAGGCCAGTTATTTTACATTAAGAATGTTCGTGGTCTGCACTCTTGTGGGAGAAGAGGCTGGACTCTGCCCTTCTGAGCTGGGAATTTCTGGTTAAAGGTTTATAGTGCCTGAATATTTGAACTGTATCTTACTGAAATTGGTACACCTTGTTTGCTGTAGCATAGACTAGATCCAGGCCTGCTGAATCTAGCTTTGTTTATATGCTTGTTGTTTGTTTGCTTGTTATTTCCCTGGAACGCTAATTCCACCTAATACGCGGCTTCTCAGTGCTTCCGTGGATCACTAGTGATATCTGCATTGCTTACTGTACTTATTTCCTTGTTTCACATGAAAGAAATTTACTGTTTGTCAATTTTCCATTTAAGTTACCTGTAACACATTGCACTTAAGTTACCTGGCACTTGCTCGCTAAAGCAATTATATAAGTCAGCACTAAAAATTAAAAGCACTACACCCTCACTCCCCACTGGCCCTTGTTTTCAATTATTAAGGAATTCCCAATATTATTCTAGCATGTCCAAAGGTCAGTTGTCAATCTCCTCTCCGGTCCAGCTGGTGAATCTGGGAATCTTGAGGCAATGTTACAACTGCCTCATGTACACAGACAACCCTCTCCTCCTCCCAACAAATCCCAACACATGTGAGAGATGCAACCATATAGCCAAACTGGAGGCTAAGCTCTCTCAACTCAGTACTGGCATAACCAGTCAGGAGGAGAAGGAAACCACACTCACTACAATTCCAGTCTCACATAGACCTACCACGACAGCAAACCAAACACATAATCACACAAAAACATACTCAGAGGCTCTAAATAAAGATCTGCCTAAGCAGCAGAGACCTCCAAAGCAGACACCCAAGCACCGCTACCCCAAAACAAAACACGTGCAACAAATATCTCACAAAGCCAGTGTGCCGAACAGTCACAGCCCTTAAGACTAAACAACACACCTGATACACTTGTAATAGGTGACTCTATCTTCAGGCACACTGACGTCCCGCTCACCAGGCTGAACAAGGAGAGGGTCACGGTGAGCAGCCTGTCGGGCGCTAGGATCCACCACATAACACAAGCACTCAGGTCACTCCAAGGCAAGTACAAATATGACTGTCATTGTCCATGCTGGTGTGAATGACCTGAGACGTACCTCCCTGGACTACATGAAAAGAGACATAAAGGAGCTCTCTGAGCATGTAGCCCAGGCCGGTGTGACCCTGACCTTGAGTAGCATCTTACCCTCACCAAGAATGATGCCACAATATGAAGACAAGATGATCAATTTCAACAACTGGCTTAAGTACTGGTGACACTCAAAGGGGATCCAATGCCTGTCAGCTTGGGATAATATGCTCGACAAGCCACGATGCTTCGCTAGGGACGGCTTATACCTGTCACCCCTGGGCTTTCGGATATTGGCAAAGGCTCTTGCTACCCCCATAGTGCCTTTTTTAGGCACGGTTCAAAAGACAAATCCACCTCCATAGGTATCACAAGGGATAAGAAACTAAGAGTAATGCTACTCAACGCCAGAAGTCTAAACCTCAAGATGCATGCACTCGAAACTCTCCTTAGCATGGAGAACATCGATATCTGTGCAGTAACAGAAACCTGGTTCAGGGCTCCCGAGAGCACCCCAGCACTACCAGGTTATACCTCATACCATGCATTTCAGCCCCAAAACTTGGACCGAACCACAAAAGGAGGGGGAGTATCGATATTCATCAAAGATACCCACACTTCCAGGTTGGTGGCAAAGCACGAAGCATCAGAGACTACCCATGTGCAACTAACAGTGGGTAAAACTGCCTTCCAGTTTATAGCCTGCTACAGACCACCCTCCCAAACCCAGGAACCCCACTCGGCCTTTCTGAGAACACTGGAAAATATGAAGGTCTCTCCAAACACCATTATATTGGGCGACTTCAACTACCCAAACATAGACTGGGAGCATTACTCTAGCTCCAACACCCTAGCCCAAAGGTTCCTAGAATTTATAAACTCAAATGCTATGGAACAACTTGTTACCACTCCCACAAGAGGGGAAAACATACTGGACCTGATCATCACCAACATGGGGACTCTATGCTCCAGACCAGAAGTGTATCCCTCACTGGTAAGATCAGACCATAAACTAATCTCACTGGATATTCACATCCCGACCCCACCCCCTGCCCAGAAAACCACAGTGAAAAACTTCTCTAAAGCAAATTTCACACTCCTCAAAACCGAGGTGGAATCCTTCAAAGTCCCCGGACATGTGGAAAATACGGCCCAGACCGCAGAATCCTTTATAAACGCATTCTATGTACACCTTCAGGAATGCATGGATCATGCGATCCCAAATAAAACCAAGACCCAATCCTCCAAAGGCAGACGTCCTGTCTGGTGGACCCCAGCCATAAACAAACTATACAATAGAAGGTGGAAGCTACTAAATGATAGAGCAAAATCCCAAAAAGGGAAGGCATCACTGATCAGTATTAGCAAAAAACTACGGGCACTCCTAAAATTGTCTAAGGCCAGCTTCGAGAGAAAAATTGCACAGGACACTAAGGAAAATCACAAGGCTTTCTTTAGTTATGTTAGGAACCTGGGTGGTAATTCCCAGATATGCTCAGAATTAGTCCAAAATGACAAAAATACACTGAACCCACAGACATTGCCAACATCCTAGCTGACAGGTTCAGCGCAAACTTCTCCCTCCCACCAAAGGGCAAATATCTATCCCAGCAGAGTGCTGCCCCTCTCACATCTCAGATGCTCTGGTACGGGCCGCCCTCTCCAAAGCAAAGAACACAGCATCAATCGCACCAGACGGTGTCCCGGGCTGCGTCCTACATGAACTCCAAGAAGAGCTAAACCCAAACATAAAACTACTGTTCAATCTCAGCCTTACTACAGGATATGTGCCCAAAGAGTGGCATACAGCAACAGTGGTCCCTCTCCATAAAGGTGGTGCCTCAACAGATCCTGGAAACTATCGCCCCATAAGCCTGACTAGCTTGGTCTGCAAAGCTATGGAAAGGATCATCATGGACCTCATAAATAAAGATATTGGGAACATACAGACACTGGATCCTACCCAGTTCGGCTTTGTTAAGGGCAGATCCTGCCTCTTAAACCTGGTTGATTTCTTTGAAACAGTCACCAAGGCCATTGATGAGGGGAAGGTGGTCCACACAGCCTACCTGGACCTCGCAAAAGCCTTCGATACAATACCCCACTCGGGCATTATAGATAAGCTCACCAGCTTAAATATAAACCCTTATGTCACTAGATGGATTGCAAACTGGCTCAAGGACAGAACCCACATGGTTAGAATTGCTGGAGCCATGTCAGACTCGAAACCAGTTACAAGTGGTGTCCCACAAGGCTCAGTCCTGGGACCTCTCTTGTTCGGTACATATTTCTCAGAGGTACAGGCCAACACGGAAGGAATGTGGCTGACCAAGTTCGCAGATGACTGCAAACTGGGTGCCATAATCGACTCTCCAGCCGACACAAGCATCCTCCAAAAGGGCCTCATAGAAACAGACAACTGGTGCCAGAGCCATGGCCTCAAGCTAAATGCCAAAAAGTGTATAGTCATCCCCTTTGGCAAAAACAAAGTGCCCACAAATTACCACATAGGTGGCAACACATTAAGTACAGAAGAAGTAATTAGGGACCTGGGCACCCAAGTTGATAGCAATCTCTCATTTGACAACCACGTGGCCAAAGTGGTTAGAAAAACATTTTATATAGCCCACCTAATCATGAAGGGATTCACATCTAGATCAGGGAAGGTCATCGTGCCTCTTTACTCATCCCTCATCAGGCCCATAATTGAGTACAATGCCCCTTTTGGGATGTACCTTACCAGACACCTGCAGCAACTGGAAAGACCCCAAAAGTACCTCACCAAGAGGATCAAAGGGCTCAAACAGATGCCATATGCTGCCCGGTTAAAGAAACTCCAGCTCTACTCAGTGGCATACCGCCTGTTCAGAGGCGATCTGTGCCTGACGTATAAAGCCATGTCCAACCTGGAATTAATGGACATGCTGCACCTCAGAAAATCCAAATCCCATTGAGCTACGCTCGAGAGACTTGAACCTCAGCACTGAAATAAATAGGACATGCTGGAGGGACAGATTCATAACCCAGAGGCTCCCTTCACTCTGGAATAAAATCCCAGTCCAGGTTAGGCAGAGTCCCTCATTGACTCTCTTCAAGAGGAATCTTGATGAGTGGATGGGAGATCGTAGGTTTACCCCGTGTATCACTTCTGTGTCACTGTTAGACAGAGGCACAGTATACTAACCTCGAAAAAGGGCATAGCAAAATAAATTTAAAATGGGTGGCAAAAGCCAAACACATTCTGGCTAGGCTTATAAATGCCCTAGGGCAGATAGCCTAGTATGAACCTATGAACCTATGAACAACACCGTACTGGCAGAATACAATAACAGTCATCTGCTCGCGCTGCACAGCATCGTACTCACCAGCAGTAAACGCATCACAGAATGGGATTCCTGCTACCACTAAACTTACTTACCCCCTTTCTATGCCTGGATTACAGTCTGCAGTGCTGCCACATACTCACATTCCGGCAGTAATAAATACAACACCGTACTGGCAGAATACAATAACAGTCATCTGCTCGCGCTGCACAGCATCGTACCCACCAGCAGTAAAGGCATCACAGAATGGGATTCCTGCTACCACTAAACTTACTTCACCCCTTTGTATGCCTGGACTACAGTCTGCAGTGCTGCCATATACTCACATACCAGCAGTAATAAATACAACACCGTACTGACAGAATACAATAACAGTCGTCTGCTCGCGCTGCACAGCATTGTACCCACCAGCAGTAAACGCATCCCAGAATGGGATTCCTGCTACCACTAAACTTACTTCACCCCTTTGTATGCCTGGACTACAGTCTGCAGTGCTGCCACATACTCACATTCCGGCAGTAATAAATACAGCACCGTACTGGCAGAATACAATAACAGTCATCTGCTCGCGCTGCACAGCATCGTACCCACCAGCAGTAAAGGCATCACAGAATGGGATACCAGCTACCACTAAACATACTTCACCCCTTTGTATGCCTGGACTACAGTCTGCAGTGCTGCCACATACTCACATTCCGGCAGTAATAAATACAACACCGTACTGGCAGAATACAATAACAGTCATCTGCTCACGCTGCACAGCATCGTACCCACCAGCAGTAAAGGCATCACAGAATGGGATACCAGCTACCACTAAACATACTTCACCCCTTTGTATGCCTGGACTACAGTCTGCAGTGCTGCCACATACTCACATTCCGGCAGTAATAAATACAACACCGTACTGGCAGAATACAATAACAGTCATTTGCTCACGCTGCACAGCATTGTACCCACCAGCAGTAAAGACATCACAGAATGGGATTCCTGCTACCATTAAACTTACTTCACCCCTTTGTATGCCCAGACTACAGTCTGCAGTGCTGCCACATACTCACATTCCGACAGTAATAAATACAACACCGTACTGGCAGAATACAATAACAGTCATCTGCTCACACTGCACAGCATCATACCCACCAGCAGATTATACTTAAATGACTGAGCAACATTTATCTCAGCCCCTCTCACCTTTCAGCATCATTAAATCATTTCTTCTTCACCACAGTATCACTAATTTTTGTTCCTTTATGTAAAATTCACATAAATCAGAGGATGTGAGGGAGCGTCCTTGTTTACAAAAAAAGTGTCAGCAGGTGTGCTACCTCATTGAGCCACTAGCTACATTATAACAAATAAATTATGAGGTGAAAAAATGTGCTACACTCACCTGTTCTGCAGCCAAAGCTTCTCCATACTTGTCTAGGAAATTCCCAACAATAACTGAGCCAACAATGGTCAGCCCTTTTCCTGCTTTCAGCTGGGAGGCAAAGGTCAGCAGACGTGCATACTTGACATGTAAATCATCGTCCAACTTCAGAAGTACCAGAACCTGTGGCCTGGAAAGACATTTAAGGGGTTATAAACGGACCACTTACAGCATGCCATAAAACACTAAGTAAGAGTAAAGTCTCTGACTAAAGCTAAAAAACAACCATTTCAGGCAAACAGAAAATGGACAGCCATTATCAGGAAACTGATGCACTTAATGCAAAACCACAGTTGCTTTGACTGGTCAAAGCCATACCAAACGTTCAATATTTAGTTATGGTTACGGTCTGAGGCAAATTTTCTCAAACCTGTGATCTGGGAACCACAGTTAATGTTGGCTCTGCATGTAAGATGCTAACAGGAAGGAACTCATGTGTCACCCGTTTAATGATACTGTCCTGTGCTTTCATAAACTCTGATAGAAGATAAATTAATGAGAAAGACAAAATGTGCAGAAAAAAGCCATTAAATAAGTTGTGGAACAAGTCATATCACATGATACAAAATTACATCAAAGTCCTAAATGGGTGCACAGGTAGACACTACAAGAAAAGGAATAACCTACTATCAAATCTGGATGGCAATGCAAAATAATGCACAGTGGCAGTATAAGCAAATATACAGCTCATATAACACAAGTAAAGAAACAATAAAAGAAACACCTCTTACTACCAATTCATACATTCATATGTAGTTACTAGGCACATGGTCTATGAGACCATGGACAAGCCTAGCCCAAATTCCTAAGTGTCCCAAAGCACTGCCTTGTTAAGTAAATTAGTCAAGGTCACACAGTAGGCAGACGAAGGTGAAAAATACAATCCTATACCCTAGGTGGTGGAAGACAGAGCTTTAGAAGACTTAAAAAGTAAAGGATGCCTGTACAAACAGAAATGTATAAACTCACATCGTCCACAACATAAAGAGACACAACAAATAAGGGCACTTCACTGTAAGTAGTGCCATCTTTATAAAGGGCACTACACTGTAAGCAGTGCCATCTTTATAAAGGGCACTACACTGTAAGCAGTGCCATCTTTATAAAGGGCATTTCATTGTAAGCAGTGCCATCTTTATAAAGGGCACTTCACTGTAAGCAGTGCCATCTTTATAAAGGCACTTCACTGTAAGCAGTGCCATCTTTACAAAGGGCAATTCACTGTAAGCAGTGCCATCGGTATAAAGGTGATGAAATACAATGAAGTAGAAACTATGGGAGGCTTTCACTTTACGCATTAAACACTAAATGAAAAGCCTGTTTCAGGTTCAATGCACAGTCAGCTCTCACTCTTGTTAACTGAAGTTCCACACAGCAAATGGACTCTCAAATGAACTAATGTGTCCAAACGTCAGTATGAAAATCAACGGCACATTTTCTTTAGCTCATCATCCGGGGACTTCAAAACTCAAATCTGTCTCAAAGGACAGCTACGGTCAGAAGCATAAAAAATCATCATATCTTGATATTCTATGCAATACAAATAACACTACCTCTCTCAGTGGTTAGTAGCACTTTCTAATTTGTTCTAAATGGCTTCTTTCCCCAACACATTATCTGTCTACTTAATAATAGCCTTCACCACTGACGAGAATTAGTGTTTTTTGTGATTCCTTTGTGGTATGCAAGTCAGAATATTTTTCTTTATAGACTTCCTCTGAATTCTTTGTTAGCTTTAATTTCTTAAATGCTTATTTATGGCTCTTTTCACACGTTTTCAAGACTCTATCACCAAATGAATTGCTTCTGTGAAGCCTGTAGATGTCTTAGGCAAGTATCCATCTCCTATTCAGTCACTCATAATGTTAGTTGTAGGTGGCAAGTTTCCTGTCATGCATATCTTTGAATTTAAGTGGAAATGTGGGCCCTATTAGCCATGACCTAGACATACAGCAAAGGTGAATAACAAAGGTAAATAACTTGCATACAGAAGGAGCAACCTTAGATGTAAAACAGAGATAAATACTATCACTTATAAAACTACTTGTCTGTCATAACTGATCAAGAACACGAGTCATGCATCTTACCTGCAAAGATCAAAACTAGCATTTCTCTATGAGTGCAAGCACCCCCACATCAACCATGTGGGGGGAGGCAAGTCTTCCACACCCCTAAAATGATGTACAGTAACTCTACAACTGTACAGCAGAGGGGAAAGAATAAAGTTTCCAAATCAGTGTGCATCAGGGTCACAGAAATAGCAATTCTGTTGTGCAGAGAAGACTACAATACAAACTAAGGTGGGCAATACATTCAAGCAGCTATGATCAGTCAGTTATAGCAAAAATCGGTTCCCTATTACGTGATGGAAGACACTTGTCTTCAAACGTGTAATATTCGAACCAAAAACACTAAACTGCAAACGGCCATGTCCGCAAATTTTTTCCTAGGGAAAAAATTGAGTTGTCCATTCTCACAGTTTGCCCTTTTCCCCAATGCTGAGCGATTTCAGAGTTGGTATATTTAGTTAAGGGGGGTGTGGGGACACAGCCCCCCACGTCAGGGGGTGTGGGGGGGTTGAAGCCCCCCACTTGATTAGGATTGTGAAATTTGTGTTGTTTGATTGTGGTCTCGTGAATTTTTTCACTAGGAAAAAATTCACAGACGTAGCCGTCAGCGGTTTAGTGTTTTCGATGCTTTGGGTTCGACTATTACGCGTTCAAAGACAAGTGTCTTCGATCACGTAATACAGACCCCAAAAATCAACTTCTCAATGAGCAGCTCTAGAGAAACCTCAACCTACCCCTACACAGTTCTGTATGCAGTTGGCCACTGACCAGACATTTGGGAAGTATTTATACATGTTTGTATAGAAGAGAATAACCAAGATACGTTACTGCCTGTATATACTTACTGTACATATTATTTACATGCCTTTAATCAAATGTATATAAAGCAATATATCTGCACTGTTCTCTCTGTACAAAATAAGTACAACTGCATTCCAATCTCTGTACTAAACTATGTAATGCCACATTCTCCTAAAACAGTATACAATTGTACCTTGTCTTTTTAGCTAAAAAAGGAAACTTAATTATAGTCTTTAACATGTATAAAAATGCCCCCCCCGGACTCAAATGAAAAGGGAAAATTTCTGCCCCATGGACTAGCCTTGTTAATAAATTTAATAAATATAAATAAATAGTTGAGATGCCAAAGGCACAACAAACTTAATATATAAATATGATAAACAGTTGAGATGCCAAAGCACATCTATGACATGCATGATTCTTATGTCCCTGTTTTCTTGCTTTGGAAAGAAGCTGGTCAGACTGGTTAAGGGACATTTCTGAAACCACTTCAGACATGAGGCAGGGGATTGCTCTCAGTAATATTCTGTCCTTGTGGAAGACACTTTTTCAGTTCTTTACAGATAAGACGCGGAATTCAGAAGCTCATTTGGCTGAGGTGGCTTTCACTAATGAGAGTCTTCAATAAAAGACATCTGAGATGAGTGATGCTGAAGGGGAGTGGCACATTCTCAAGGGCAATCTTTAATAAGAGTCTTCAAAGAAAGACATCTGAGATAAGTGATGCTGAAGGGGAGTGGCACATTCTCAAGGGCAATCTTTAATAAGAGTCTTCAAAGACAGACATCTCAGATGACTGATGCTGAAGCGTTCAAACTGTTGAAGGGGCGGGACATATCAATGACAATCTTCAGTATCAGATTAGAAATATTGAGAACCTGGGTGGTCTAAAATGTATGCTCTCCTTCAAAAACTGTTTAATTACTATGCTGGGTGAAATAAATGACTCCACAGGGAAACAAGCAGAGAAGGCCATATCAGCAGTTTGCTGGTGTGTGGCAACAGCACACCATAGCAAACTGCTGGGGTGTGGCAACACCACTGGTTGGTCCAATGTGAGCAAAAGTACAGTTGTGTACCTACCATAAATGTAGATGTTCGAGTGTATTCACTGTTGCAGTTATTACACTTGGGTTATCCTGCTGGCAGGCGACCCGCAGTCAGCCCGAGTTTCAAAGTCTTGGTTTGGCGTCGGTTGCCGTCACTTCTTCCCTGACGTCAGTGCACCCGGGGTATAAAAGTTGCAACCGACACCATTTTCTTCAGTTTTTCTTGCCCCAGATGTCAGGTGCCCCAGATAGGAAGGCTGAAAAGATATAAATATGCCAAACAACCATGCATATATTACTATAAACATTTCCTTCATCTACAAAGCAAATACACCACATAGGTTGTATAGAGTTGAGAAGTACAGAATTGTCCCAGCAAAGAGGGGGATGGTGGGTGGGTAACCTGGACTGCAACAGTGAATACACTCAAACATCTACATTTATGGTAGGTACACAACTGTACTATGTTCATCGTGTTTCACTGTTGCAGTCATTACACTTGGGTAGAATCCCAAAGCTGAGGTTGGGTGGCTGGGTCTAGATTGGATTTGGCAAGGCTAACAAGCCCTGCAGAACTGCGGTGGCAAAGCCTGCTCTGGATTTGGAGTAGGGAGGTAAGTGGTAGTGCTTGGTGAAAGTGTGCACTGAGCTCCAGGTTGCAGCTTCTAATATGTCTTTGGTTGGTACCCCTCTGAGGAAAGCTGCTGAAGTGGCTGCTGCTCTGGTAGAATGAGGCCTAATGCCCTTAGGCACAGATTTGCCATGTTGTGCATAACAGAAGCAGATGCAGTATCCTATCCATTTGGAGATTGTCTGCTTTGTAATAGGCTTTCCTTGTGATCCTGCAGCATATGCTACAAACACTTGTTCAGTTTTTCTGAAAGCTTTTGTTTTGTCCAAGTAGAATTGTAGCTGCCTGTGTATATCCAAAGCGTGCAGAAGTCTTTCCCCTTTATTCTGTGGATTTGGGTAGAAAGTAGGCAAATGAATGGTTTGGTTTAAGGCCACATTGGAGAGCACTTTTGGCATGAATGTTGGGTGAAACCCTGTCTTGATGGAAAATGAGGAAAGGGTCCACAGCCATCAATGCCTGTAACTCTGAGACTCTTCTTGCTGAAGTTATTGCTAGGAGCAGAACAGTTTTCCATGACAAGAATTTAAGATCGGCTGTGCTGGCTGGTTCAAATGGGGGCAGTGTTAGTTTTTCTAAAACAAAATTGAGGTCCCAAGTAGGTACTGGTGCTCTTCTAGGGGGTCTTATATTCTTTGCCCCTCTGAGGTACTGTCGTAGTAGAGGATGTGAGAAAATAGGAGGATCCGCATTGTAATGAGCTGATATGGCAGAGGCATGGATTTTAATAGATGAAAATGATAGGCCTTTGTCCAACATCTCAGTCACGTATTGCAAAATCTGAGGTATATTAGGAACCAGTGGGTCGAGTCCTTGTGCCTGGTTCCAAGCACAGAATCTCATCCATTTTTCTGCATAAGATTTCCTAGTGCTGGGCCTCCTGGCTTCCAAAATTACATCCATAACAGCTTTAGAGAGAGGTGCGGTCTGAGTGGCTATATTATCCGCCATGCTGCCAGGTATAAGGTTCTGCGTTGACTGTGCAGAATCTGATTGTTTTGCTGTGTCAGAAGATGAGGGATTTGAGGTAGAGGCCAAGGTGGGCCTGGGACAAAGTCTTTAGGATTTGGTACTAGTGCTGGTGTGGCCAGTCTGGTGTAATCAGGATAATTTTTGGCCTCTCTTGTCTGACTTTTAGAAGCACCTTGGTGAGGAGAGGCATCGGACGGAAGGCATAGACTGTCAGGTTTTTCCAGCTGAATGATAGAGCATCCACTTTCCATGCTTGAGAGTGATAAGTCCTTGTGCAAAATTTCTGTATTTGGCAATTGTGAGGGGAGGCAAAAAGCTCTATGTCTGGGCGTCCCCCACTTCCTTGTTATCATGCCGAACACTTGTGGATTTAGCTTCAATTCGTGAGGATCCATAAGATTTCTGCTTAGTTTGTCTGCCATTGTATTTTTTGTTCCTGGCAGGAATTGTGCTTGCAGATGTACCTGGTAGGTCAGTGCTGTGTTCCACAAAGTCATGGCTTGTCTGCATAGGGGGGTAGGAATGTGTGCCCCCTTACTTGTTTATGTACCACATAACTGTGGTATTGTCCGTCTTTATTAATAGTTGTCCTGGATATATTAGGTCCTTGAAGGCTGTCAGGGCATTCTGTACAGCTAGCATCTCTTTTTGATTGATGTGAAGATGCATTTGTTCCTTGGTCCACGTGCCCTGAATAAATTTTCCTGCCATGTGTGCTCCCCAGGCATAATCCGATGCATCCATTGTTATTGTCTGCCTGGCTGTAGGTAAGGTGAAAAGCTGTCCCTTGTTGTGGTGACAGGCCTGGGACCACCATCGAAACTCCTGTTGTAGGCAGGGGATCAAGGTTATGATTGTCGCTAGGCTGTGACAATGCTGAGTCCAAACAGTTTTTAGATACCATTGTAGTTTCCTCATATGCAGTTTTGCATATGGAATTAGTAGGATGCAGGATGCCATGAAACCCAGGGCCTGCAGAATTTTTCTTGCAGGGAGCTGGGTCTTTGTAGCCAGCATTCGAAAGTAATGAGTCAGTTGCCTTTGTTTGTCTGGCGTGAGATAAGCCATCTGGGCAGTTGTATTTAAGCTTGCACCCAGGAATATAATCTCTTGAGAGGGCACTAGTTTTGATTTCTTTTCGTTTACTGTGTACCCTAGGCAAATTAGCAATCTTTTTTCTCTGCTTGAATAAGGCAGTCGTCCAAGTAGGAATATATTTGAATTCATTTTTGTCTGCAAAATGCAATTACTGGTGCCAGGCATTTTGTGAAGACCCTGGGAACAGTAGATAAGCCAAAGGGCATTGCAGAGAATTGGTAATGCATTGAGCCTGCTATAAATCTGAGGTATCTTCTGCACATTTGTCTTATTGGGACGTGCAGGTATGCCTCCTTGAGATCCAAAGTAACTAGCCAAGCCTCCTTGCCCAGCATGGACAGAAGTTGTAGTGTTAACATTTTGAATTTTGGAACATCCAGGAAGGTATTTAGGATTAACAGGTCCAGTATTGGTCTCCAGGCTTTGTCTTTTCTGGGTACTAAGAAAAGTCTTGAGTAAAATCCTTGTCCCTGTTCTTCTTGTGGAACTTTTTGAATAGCTTCCATATCCATAAGAGCAGCAATCTGTTTTTGTGCCTCTGCCCATTGGTTTTGTGGCAGGTTTGGCATACCTTTTAGTTTTGGAAGCGTGTGGAAGTGGAACCTGTACCCCTGAGAAACTATATTCAGTACCCATTGGTCTTGGGTGATCATGTGCCAATTTTTTGAGAAAAGTGCTAGCTTTCCCCCTAGGGGTGCTGTCAACTGGTAAGAGCTTGGCATTTGCAGAGGGAAGTCATTGTGACTGTTTCCTATAAGATTGTGATTTGTCTTCTCCTCCTTTGGGGGCTGAAGCACCCCATTGTTTAGGTCTGTAAGAGCCTTGCGGCTGAGATCTGCCTCTTGGGCATCTGTATCTGCCTCTTTGCGGCCTGTCTGACACTGGAAAGGACCAATTTTTTGAAGGCCAGTTTCTACTAAAACTAGATGGTTGAACCTGTAAGAAATCTTTCACCGTTTGCATTGACTTTGCTTTATCCTCCATTTTCTTTAACACCTCTTCTGCCTTAACACCAAACAAAGTATCATGCTGTAGTGGAGCATCCAATAATTTTACTTTAACATAATCAGGCAAACTTTGTTCTTTCAACCAAGCATGTCTTCGAATAACTGAGCCTGTAACTGCGGCTCTACAAGAAGCCTCTAATGAATCAAAATCACATTGCAGAGTATGCTTTCCCACTTGTTTAACTGCATGCAATAATTCCTGCATTTCTTTACTGTCAGGACTTTCTATATTTGTAACCATTTTCTGCTTTAACAATGACATGAGATACTGTTGATATTTAAGCATGTGAAACTGACAGTTTAAAGCTCTTACAGCTAAAGTAGCAGAAGTGTAAACTTTTTTCCCCCATCTGTCCAGAGCTCTGGAATCCCTGTCTGAGGGGACAGGATTTTTGGCAGTGGATGCTTTAACCCCCTTAGGACCTTGAGAAATGGTTTCTGGGTCTGCAGCGGGGTTTTGTAAAGAAATTTATGAGAGTCAGGGACCCTGTAGTACCTGTCTGGTTTTACTGGTGCAGGGGGTAAAGAATCTGGAGACAGACTGGATTCAGAAAAAAACATCATCTACAATATCAAGCACAGGGGGATAGCCAGGGGCCTGTGCTGAGGCAATAAAAGGAAATCTCTGAGCCTTTTCTTGGATTCTGAGTAATCCTGGCTCTGCCAGTGGAAATGCTCCCTCATGGGTGTGCAGGGTTTCCCCAAAAGAATAATCCTCAGGCGGTGAGGCTGAAGGAATGGACTCTTCAGCATCAGAGTCCTCATAAGGAGGGAGAGAATAGCCCTGATCAGAAGAAGAATCAGAGGAAATGGAAACCTGATCAGAGGAATCATAATCCGTGTCTTGCCTAGGCCTTTTGTCAGGAGGGGGATGGGAGCCCCTGATTAAAGTAAGGTCTTCGGCCATTTTAGGCATCGGTTTCTTTGGCATGGATGACTGTTCTGGAGAATACTGCACTTGTTTCCTTGTCTTTAATGGTGTTTTTGACTTTGCCTTTGCTGCTGTAGTAACCTTAATTGTAAGCTGTGAAGGTCTGAAGACGCCCTCAGAAGCCGGTGCCTGCTCAGCGGTTCCGGACCCATCCGAGGGTATAGTTTCTGTAGGCCCAATACCGTGAGTCTCCACAGGCCTCGGGGCCTCCGCGTGGCTGTCGGTTACGGCCTGTGGCTCTGAGGTAGCAGGTGTCAGGGGCTGCGAAAGCGCCTCACTGAGAACCAGCGAACCGGCGACTGGCCTAGAAGAGGCTTCATCGTCGGTTTTGGACCTCGGATGCCTGTCTTTTTCTTTGTCTTTGCGTTTTTTATACATTCCGGTCATCGGTTGATCCGACGGCATTATATAGTTAAATCTTCATCCAAAATAATGTAAAGCAAAATCAAACCGACGTTTAATAGTACGTTTATTGAATCTAGCACAAAACCGACAACTAGTAACGTCATGATCAGGGCCTAGGCAAGGAATGCAGTAAGAGTGAAAGTCCTTATGAGGTATTTGCTTCCCACAAGAAATACAATTATTAACTTTTACTGACATCGGTCTGGAGCAAGAAAAAGTTTCCTCAACGGGGTAAAAACCAAGCTGAGCAAGCCAAGAAATACTCTCCAAACTGTTCAAGCACGAAATGGTGCTAAGTAAAACCAAACAGCGTCAAAAATAGTAAATGCAGTACTCCAAAAAGTAATCCAAACAGAATTTATTTTAAAGCGCTTTTCGTCTGCTACTAGTGGCAAACTTCTTCAGAATAAAGACATATTCTAATACAACTTCATCGTCGGTTTTGGACCTCGGATGCCTGTCTTTTTCTTTGTCTTTGCGTTTTTTATACATTCCGGTCATCGGTTGATCCGACGGCATTATATAGTTAAATCTTCATCCAAAATAATGTAAAGCAAAATCAAACCGCGCTTAATAATGCGCGTTTATTGAATCTAGCACAAAACCGACAACTAGTAACGTCATGATCAGGGCCTAGGCAAGGAATGCAGTAAGAGTGAAAGTCCTTATGAGGTATTTGCTTCCCACAAGAAATACAATTATTAACTTTTACTGACATCGGTCTGGAGCAATAATAATCAAATTAAGTGCTTGTTGAGCTTTAAAAAGGCAATGGTACTTACTTACTAATATTCTACACCCGGTATTTGGATGACATCTTTGTCCTTTTTAATGGGACTGAAGCAGAAGCCACCACATTCATCGATTTTTTGAATGATTCTACTGATTTTCTAGTATTCACCTCTACTTTCAGTAGTAATGAATTAGCGTACCTCGACATCCTTCTATCCAAAGACAAGAATATGGCTTGCTATACATCTAAGATATATAGGAAACCGCTTTATTCTAACACCTTCCTTCATTTCACAAGTTGCCACCCCTACAGACAGAAACGTGCAGTGGTGAAAGGACAGCTTGTTAGAGCAGCCAGAATCAGTAGTAAAGAGGAGGATTTTTTAGCTGAATGTAACACACTCAAAACTATGTTTCTAAGTAGAGGGTATCCCACTCAGTTAATTGATGAACTCATAGACGAGATCAACATGAAAAGGAACAACAAGTTTTATGTGCCACTACTTAAAGTTAGAGTAAAGGAGAACAATGTGACTTGCACAATGACAACTGACGACACAGAACAAGTGGATGCTAGTAGGACAGACTCGATTGACACTCCTAGATTCATCACTACGTTCACAGTGGACAGCAATTTTTTGTGGTCCATCATCCTTAAGAATTGGCAATTATTTGGAGTAGATTCAACAGTATCCACCAAATTAGGCACTACACCTTTAGTGACGTACAAAAAAGGGAGGAACTTAAAATCTTGGTTCGAGATGAAACACTTATCAGTTAGGACACCAGGGATGTTTAGATGTCACAACTGCAATTATTGCAGATATATCATGGAATCTAATAGATTCAATACCAATAAGGGTGAACACAAACTTAAACACAGACTTACATGTAATTCAAAAATGTTAGTATATTTAGCTCAATGTCAAAACTGTACTGCTCATTACGTTGGCAAAACTGAACGTAAACTTAAAGAAAGAATCTATGAACATCAGTATGCCATCAGGAAATGTAAGCTTACTAACGCATTGGCCAAACATGTTTCAGAATATCCAAACCACCAATTCAAATTTATAGGAATTGACCAAGTCAGCAATGACAGCAGAGGGGGTCCGTTTGCACTAAAACTATTAGTTTTAGAGCTTTACTGGCAAATCAGGTTGGAATCATATCACCCACCCGGTCTGAATGAAGCATGTTCTATAGGCTGTCTTCTCAGTATGTTAAGCATTAAGAGATAGACTGTTTCATACAGCAGTAACACACTTACCAAGTATTAAATACACTTGAGTAGTCAAGTTACATACTGTTGTTTATACATTGCATGAATGTAAATACATAAATGAGTTTTCAATCCTTTCTTTATTAGGTTTATTTTCTACCATTGAGACTTTTTATTATTGTAATTTTTACCATTGCCTTTTTAAAGTTCAACAAGCACTTAATTTGATTATTAATTAATCATGTGACTTATATAAAATGTGTCTGATTAGAATATGTTTTTATTCTGAAGAAGTTTGCCACTAGTAGCAGACGAAAAGCGCTTTAAAATAAATTCTGTTTGGATTACTTTTTGGAGTACTGCATTTACTATTTTTGACGCTGTTTGGTTTTACTTAGCACCACTTCGTGCTTGAACAAGTTTGGAGAGTATTTCTTGGCTTGCTCAGCTTGGTTTTTATACAGTTGGTGTTTAATTATTCCTCAACGGGGTACTTAGCTTTACTGAAGACTTTGGTTTCTGAAATTCAATTTTGAAAATATCAGGAGTCGGCCGACCAGCACTTGCAAACTGCTTCTGCTTCGGGCACCGCGAGGCAAGAAAGACTGAAGAAAATGGCGTTGGCTGCATCTTTTATACCCCTGGTGCACTGACGTCAGGGAAGACGCGATAGCAACCGATGCCAGACCAAGACTTTGGAACTCGGGCCAACTGTGGGTCACCTGTCAGCAGGATAACCCAAGTGTAATGACTGCAACAGTGAAACACGATGAACATCCTGACTTCCTTAGGGGGACTATAAGAATGAGCTGTGCTTTTTTTCTTCTTGTTTTAAGAAGTCCTTTGGGGTGACTGAGATCTGTATAAAGGTAGGCAAGTGACACTGGTTTCACTTTATTTGAGAAAGCATATGTTGCTACTGCTCCCCATTGAAGTAGCCTGGTGTAGAAATGGAGGTGTGTAACTCATCTCAAACTTATACAGTGAGTATGAGTGTTTAGGAAATGCATCATACACAGAATTACTAACTATTGGCTTGTTCCAATTTACATTGTACTTCAGATTATCAACAAAGGTTAAAAGGGCCTCTCTGCTAAGATCTGGATGAAACTTGGATGGCGCAGTGGTAGCATTGTCGCCTCACAGCAAGAGGTTCTCTGGTCCGTTTCTCAGCTGGAGTGCCTTTTATGCGGAGTCTGCATGTCCTCCCTGCGTTCGTGTGGGTTTCCTCCGGGTGCTCCGGTTTCCTCCTGTATTACACAGACATGTGTGAGGAGCATTTCTCCCCGGGCATCCACTGAAACTTGGCTTTGTTCCAAGTCAGATTTTCCCGGTTAACAAACGTTAAATAAATAAATTAATTAATAAATAGCTTGGTCTCCTGTACAGGAACATGCAACTCATGACCAATTATACCAAAGCCACTACAGCAAGAACTCACCTATTATCCACCCTCCTGTATGACTCCCCAATCCTGACTAATCTTTGCCACAGCATACAAAACAAAATGGAATCCTGCTATAACAAGATTGCCAAGTTTGTTACAGGTGCCTCTAATCGATCCCATCACTGTCTGTCCCTCAAACAGCTCAATTGGCTTGAGTTGCCCCAACTACGTCTCATTAATCAACTCTCTATAGCCCACAAATTGTACTACCTCCCTGAGAAAACTCCAGCACTACAAGATCTAATACAGCCCCACTCTACCACCCGAGTCTTAAGATCAACCAACTGAAATCTCATAAGTGTCATCAAACATAAGAATGAAGCTGGTAAAACTCTCTTTGCCTGTACAATAAAAAAAATCTGGAACTTACTCCCAAATCACATAATTTCTATAAGCTCTGCTTCACAATTTAAGAAACTTCTCAAAACCCACTATTCTAACAATTGGCTTTTCCCATGTGACCCCCAGGCTAATCCACTACATTGCAGTGTTGCTAGGATTTTACCAAAGATCAACTATAAGTCTCTATCCTCTGAATACCTATTCTTACCTAACAATGGTTTCTTCTGCTGGTATTGATTTATATGTCTATGAGGAAATGTAAAATATGTTCTTATATGTCTATTTGTATGCCTTAAGGGCACGTTTATGTATTTGATAATATGTATTTGTACACACATTCAACAATTATGTAGCATTGTGTTAAGTGCAGCTTATGTATTTCATAATATGTATCTGATAATATGTATTTGTACACACCGTCAACAATTATGTAGCATTGTGTTAAGTGGAGCTTTTCTCTCCAGGCCTCCGCTGAAAATGGACCTGAATCCAGTCGGACTTTCCCGGTCATCAAATGTAAAATAAATAAATAAACAAACTTCACTGTGAAGGGGGAAAGCAGATTGTTTACAGTAAGATCCTTTAGACGATTTACATGAATATATTTTCTACTAATAATGCTGATCAAAAGTCATTACATGATGTGCACGAAGCACCTCTGAATATAACCAGACGAAGCACCTCTGAATATAACCAGACAAAGCACCTCTGAATATAACCAGTAGCAATTTTTTTCCACAGTACAGGCACACAGGTCTCTTCAGTGGACTGATTCAGAAATATGGAGACTGGGACAGCGAAAGCTTTAGCACCTATTTTAAATGAAGTAGAATTCGATCAGCATCTGTTAAAGCTGGTTTAAATTTCTGGAGCACAGTTTGGATACTGCAGGGTGGAAAAGACGTAAAAGCAGACATGCTCATTGTAAACACAAATTGGGATACTGTAGAGTTGTATAAACAGCTGACAGAAATGAGTGGCGATCTCATTGTGCATAGCTTGTAGGGATAAGGTCAGGCTGGACAGTTCTGTCAGAATCCAAAGGCTCAGACACTGTATCAGAAATGTTTACAGTCACTGCAAAACAATGTTTATTGTGAATTAGAGTGGGAGACCTGTATGTAACCACTCTAATTGGAGAATGAACATGTTAATGCACAGGTAATGCTTGCTGAAAAACAGGTTCACCACTTCATGACAACATATTAAGCAAACATGGAGCTCAGAATGTAACAAAGCTAATGTCTGCCATTATTTTACACTCACTAAGCACAGATTTTGTTGTTTAGTAAGTGTAAAAGTAAAAAAAAAACAGAAACGTGTGTGTGTGTGTGTGTGTGTGTGTGTGTGTGTGTGTGTGTGTTTATGTTTCTGTTTGTGCTTGTGACTGTATGAGTGCTTACATGAATGAAAGCGGACGTGCATGTGAGTGAGATCGAGCAGTGGATGCAACTCTTAAAAAACATGCTTAACTCTCAACATCTTACCTCAAGAAATCTGGATAAAGAAAAATAATGGGGGGTAACAAAGGCTTAAAAATAGAGAGAAATGTTAAATATTGCTTTTATAAAATTAACAAGGTTTTATAATAAAATGGTTTATGTTAACATGCAGTCTCTGATGGATATGAAGTCCATACCTCTCAGGGACACCCTTGATTTTGACTCAGATTTTAGCTTTGTCTCCCTTAATCCCTCCTAAAACAGGGGACTTCTGGTGATGAATTACACTTAACAGTGACAATAAACAGAGTTAAGAGATAATGTATACTCATTGACATTCTCTTACACTGTCAATGTCTCGATTTAATAGCACTGATTTTTTAAGTGTCCTTGTTTACTACTGGATTTGTCTCAGATTCTGTTGTGATTTGTCCGAGAGCTATTACAAAGTCTGAAACTGCAATGTAGCTCATTACGTAGTGACTTCAACCTGCAATGATTTGCTAGCGTATACTACAGTAAGTCTGAAAGAGTAGGTGGGGAAACTGTTTTACATCAAAATTATTAATATATATATATATATATATATATATATATATATATATATATATATATATACATACATACACAAATATATATGTGTGTGTGTGTATATATATATATATATATATATATATATATATATATATATATATATACACAAATATTATATATATATATATATATATATATATATATATATATATATATATATATATATATATATATACACACACACACACACACACACACACACACACACACACACACACATATAGATATGGTCTACTATGGTATGGTCAAAAGGGTTTGAGTCGAACAGTTGCAACATCGGAAAAGAGTAATGAATTTGGCAACATCGGAAGACCAGAATGTTGAAAATACAAACAGAAAAAAAGGCTCCGAAACACGTAAAAGCCTGTGCTGGACATACTGTACAACAGATAAAAACAAAGAAGAACAAGGCTACCACTACCATATAAAAATGAAAAATGTATATTTAATAAATGCTGGATAAGTGCTTTCACATTATAGAATGCTTCTTCAGATCCAAACAAAGTACAAACATATAAAAGTGGTTTCAAATTTAAATAAAACAAAGACCAATCATCAAAGGACTAAAACTCCTCCCCCGATAACGTCACATAGCTACTTCCTCCTTCTTCACTTTAAAGCTAGTTTGAGACAAACAGCAGCATTTAACCCTGGATACTTATTGGCCTGCATCTTAAGTATCCAGTGTAACTCTAGACTTCCCACATAATCATTCAAACTGCGTCCCCTAGGGTTGGCCCTCACATAGTGCAGTACTCTAAATAAAAAGCCATGCCCTGGATTTTCTTTAACATGTTTGGCTAAAGCATTTTGAATATTTAGAACCTTTATGTCATACTGATGTTTTCGAATTCTGTCTTTTAATTTTTGCACTGTGTTTCCTACATAAAAACTGGTGAAAGCTCTACAAGTAGAAAGATAGACCACATTATGGGTCTGACAGTGTGCATAGCTGTTCGGTTTAAAAATAAATGCAAAGTTGGGATGCTCAAATCTCTGCTGTTTACTAATCATAGGGCATACCTTGCACCTATGACAAGGGAATGCACCCAACCTATGTGAAGGGGGTTAACCAGACACAGCCTTCTGTCACATAATTGTTTCAAATTCTTAGAATTCCTGAACCCAAACTTGGGTTTGGATACAACAATGCCTGCTGTTTTATTATCAATAGTTAATAGACTCCATGTCTTTCGAATAATGTCACGAACCAAACATACATAATTGGTAAACTTGGTAAAAAATCCTCACTTCACTGTTCATCCATTTCCTTCTCTTATTACTGTACTGTTTCTGATCTTGACTATTAAATAAATATGGTCTAGTGGTCTTTCCCCTGTTTGACATAACCCTTTCCATGGTTGGCTCTATGTCACTCATTACATACCCCCTAGCTCTAAACTGGGTGGATAGCAATTCCATATTAGAAACACAATCCATAGGTTCAGTACACAGTCTGGACTATCTAGTAAATTGACTCTGAGCTACATTACGGAATATGTACTAGGGTGCATACTGTTGTGTAAAAGATAAAAAATCAGTGACATTATTAACATAATTAAAAAACTCTTGCAACTCAAGATGACTGCCATCCCACAGTATAAACACATCATCCACAAAGCATCAATATAATTTGATGTGACTGGAGAATACTGGATGATGAAATGCATGTTCTTCTTCCCAATAATCCATTACCAGGTTTGCATAAGAGTTAGCACAGGGGGTGCCCATGGCAACCTCCCATCTTTGTAAAAATAACTCTCCGCCAAACATAAA